>NW_026986637.1:607500-725000 GCF_031307605.1 Tribolium castaneum | reverse complement strand
GATTTCTTGCATAGAAATGAGAAAGCGCTCATATAACACACAAAATAAGCTTCATTTTTGCTTAGAAAACTAAGCTTACTTTTATTTCTATTATTATTTTTATTATTATTATTATTATTATTATTATTATTATTATTATTATTGTTATTATTATTATTATTATTATTATTATTATTATTTTTGTTATTATTATTATTATTATTAAAAACTTATATTAAACAGACAGAAAACGTCGTATTCTGACACAAAAAAACGAATTACGTTATAGACTTGACGAGAACGGCGTATCTCGGACTCTTATAGGACTCTTATAGGGTCAAAAATTATCAGTTTGTATTAAAACAAAATATTTTCGTTGATTCTTTGTTAGAAGCAGCAAACCTAACATTAAAGAATCTGAAAACTTTGTATTCGGACACAAACCACCGAATTTTGTTTCAGTTTAGACAAAAACGGTTGATTTTTGACAATATTTTGCTTTGAACAAGAAAGCTTATATCAAACTGACTAAAAACGTCTTATTTTAGCACAAAACAAAAGATTTGCGTTATAGTCTTAAAGCTGATTCATGCCACAGTTTGGATAAAAACCAATTATTTTTGTTAATTCATTGTTACAAACAAGAAACCTTACATCAAAGAAACTGAAAACCCCTTATTTAGGCACAGAAATTCGAATTACGTTTCAGTCTGGACAAAAACTGCTTATTTTAGACGATCCTTTGTTTTGAACACGAAAACTTACATTAAAAAAATTAAAAACGTCTTATTCTGGCTGAAAACTGCAAATTATATATTACTCTAGATAAAAGCAATTTATCCTGATTACTCCTTTACTTAGAATAGAGTAAACTTGTATAAAACTTAATGAAAACTTTAAATTTCGTCTCAAAGAAATAATTTACGTTATAGTTTTGACCAGCACTGTTTATTTCAAACGAAATTATGATTCGAAACTAATGAACTTTTATGGGGCAGATGCAAAACCACATATTACCATATAAAGCGTTGTTTTAAAGCAAAGTATTACCTTTTGCAACAAGAAATTTCACGTTAAAGAAACTGAAAACTTCGTATCCATACATAAATATCTAATTACGTATTAGTTTAGGCAAATACAGCTTATTTTAAACGATTCCTTGCTATAAACAAGAAAAATTTTATCAAGCATATTGAAAACGTCTTATTCTCGAAAATAAGAGCAAATTATGTATCAGTTTTAACAAAAGCGGATTACTCTGTTTGATTCTATGCTTAGAGTAGAGTAAACTACTATAAAACGTAATGAAAACTCTATATTCAAGCTCAAAAGAACAAATTACGTTATAGTTTTGACAAAAAAAAATATTTCGGACGATTACATACTTCGAAGTAAGCAAACTTTAATTGAACATGTGCAAAAGCTAATACTTTGCTTTAAAATAATGATTTATGTGGTAATATGGTATTTTGCATCTGTCCTATAAAAGTTTACCCGTTTCGCTCCATTGAATCATTAGAAATAAATTATTTTGACACAACAACAACACAAATAATTTGTTTTTGTTTAAACTGTAACATAAGTCGCTTTTATAAAACGAACTAAGACGTTTGGCATCTGCTTAGTGAAAGTTTTCTCGTTTGAGGGCATAAAATCGTTTGAAATTAACAATTCTGGTCAAAACTATTACGTAAATTATTTTTTTGTATCACTTTAAAGATTTGCGTTATAGTCTTGACGAGAACTGTTAATTTCAAACGATTCTATGCTTTGAAACCAGTATACTTTCACTGAACAGAGGCAAAACGTCTGATTTCGCCTTTAAAAAACGATTTATGTCACAGTTTGGATTAAAACCAATGATTTTCGTTTATTCATTGTTACAAACAAGAAACCTTACATCAAAGAAACTGAAAACCTCTTATTCAGGCCCAGAAAATCAAATTACGTTTCAGTCTGGACACAAATTGCTTATTTTAGACGATTCTTTCTTTTGAACACGAAAAGTTACATTAAAAAGATTAAAAACGTCTTATTCTGGCTCAAAACTGCAAATTATGTATTACTTTGGATAAAAGCAGTTTATCCTGATTACTCCTTTGCTTAGAATAGAGCAAACTTGTATAAAACTTATTGAAAACTTTAAATTTCGTCACAAAGAAATAATTTACGTTATAGTTTTGACCAGAACTGTTAATTTCAAACGATTTTATGCCCCCAAACGAGAAAACTTTCACTAAACAAATGCCAAACGTCTTAGTTCGTTTTATAAAAACGACATGTTACAGTTTAAACAAAAAAATTATTTTCGTTGTGTCAAAATAATTTATTTCGAATGATTCAATGGAGCGAAACGAGTAAACTTTTATAGGACAGATGCAAAATACCATATTACCACATAAATCGTTATTTTAAAGCAAAGTATTAGCTTTTGCACTTGTTCAATTAAAGTTTGCTTACTTCGAAATATGTAGTCGTCCGAAATAATTTTTTTTTGTCAAAACTATAACGTAATTTGTTCTTTTGAGCTTGAATATAGAGTTTTCATTACGTTTTATAGTAGTTTACTCTACTCTAAGCATAGAATCAAACAGAGTAATCCGCTTTTGTTAAAACTGATACATAATTTGTTCTTATTTTCGAGAATAAGACATTTTCAATATGTTTGATAAAATTTTTCTTGTTTATAGCAAGGAATCGTTTAAAATAAGCTGTATTTGCCTAAACTGATACGTAATTCGATATTTGTGCATGGATACGATGTTTTCAGTTTCTTTGACGTGAAATTTCTTGTTGCAAAAAGTAATAATTTGCTTTAAAACAACGCTTTATATTGTAATATGTGGTTTTGCATCTGCCCCATAAAAGTTCATTAGTTTCGAATCATAAAATCGTTTGAAATAAACAGTGCTGGTCAAAACTATAACGTAAATTATTTCTTTGAGACGAAATTTAAAGTTTTTATTAAGTTTTATACAAGTTTACTCTATTCTAAGTAAAGGAGTAATCAGGATAAATTGCTTTTATCTAGAGTAATATATAATTTGCAGTTTTCAGCCAGAATAAGACGTTTTTAATCTTTTTAATGTAAGTTTTTGTATTCAAAACAAAGGATCGTCTAAAGTAAGCAGTTTTTGTTCAGACTGAAACGTAATTCGAATTTCTGTGCCTGAATAAGGGGTTTTCAGTTACTTTGATGTAAGGTTTCATGTTTGTAACAATGAATTAACGAAAATAATTGGTTTTTATCCAAACTGTGGCATGAATCGTTTTTAAAAGGCGAAATAAGATGTTTTTCCTCTGTACAGTGAAAGTTTACTCGTTTCAAAGCATAGAACCGTTTGAAATTAACAGCTCTCGTTAAGACTATAACGCAAATCTTTTGTTTTGTGCTAAAATAAGACGTTTTTAGTCAGTTTGATATAAGTTTTCTTGTTCAAAGCAAAATATTGTCGAAAATCAACCGTTTTTGTCTAAACTGATACAAAATTCGGTGGTTTGTGTCCGAATACAAAGTTTTCAGATTCTTTAATGTTAGGTTTGCTGCTTCTAACAAAGAATCAACGAAAATATTTTGTTTTAATACAAACTGCAATATAAAATGTCTTTATAGGACAAAACATGATGTTTGGCATCTGTTTAAAGATCGTCTAAAATAAGCCGTTTTTGTTTGAACTGATAAACAATTCAGACTGAGACTCAACAAAAATAATTTGTTTTAATCCAAACTGATACTTTTTGACCCTATAAGAGTCCTTTAAAAGTCCGAGATACGCCGATCTCGTCAAGTCTATAACGTATTTCGTTTTTTTGTGTCAGAATACGACGTTTTCTGTCTGTTTAATATAAGTTTTTAATAATAATAATAATAACAATAAAAATAATAATAATAATAATAATAATAATAATAATAATAATAATAATAATAATAATAATAATAATAATAGTAATAATAATAATAATATTAATAATAATAATAATGAAAATAATAATAGTAATAAAAGTAAGCTTAGTTTTCTAAGCAAAAATGAAGCTTATTTTGTGTGTTATATGAGCGTTTTCTCATTTCTATGCAAGAAATCATCTGTGATCTGTGTTTTTAGGCAACAAATTGTCTAAAATTAATATCTCATTTTAAAACTGGTATAAAAACATTTACTATACAAAAGTTATAATCAGTTTTTAATAATAATAAAATTAATAATAATAATAATAATAATAATAATAATAATAATAATAATAATAATAATAATAATAATAATAATAGTAATAGTAACATAAGTAATAATAATAATAATACTTTTAATAAGGAAAAATGGAGCTTATTTTGTGTGTTACATGAGCGTTTTCTCATTTCTATGCAAAAGATCATGTGTGATCTGTGTTTTTAGGCAATCTAACCCATTTTATAGTTTTTAATATTTAACAAAAATTTGCTTTAAAATAAAATGTTTGAAAAACTGAAATTAAACTAAATTAATTGTGTCTAACACTTTAGTAGAGGAAAAAGGAGGAGACATAAAAGTCACTAAAGTCTTAGAGTTGTCTTTAGTCGTCATATTAATAACAATAACATTTATAATAACAATACTAGTAGTACTAAATTTGCTTATATGCAAGCGCTTACTTAAGGTAACAGTTTTTTGGTTTCTTGCTTATATCTCGAAAACAGTTACTCCTATCAATTTTTAAATTTTTACTAAAACTAAAGCAAGCTGATAAAATTTTGTACAAAATAGTAATTTGCATTTTTCATGTAGGACTAACCATAAGCGAGATATAAGTTTGAAAATAATTAATATTTAAAAAAAAAGTGCTTTAACAGAAAATGTCTTGTGATTTAAAATACACTTAATTTATTGGGTCCAATACTTTATTAGAAGAAAAAGGAGGTGACATAAAAGTCACTGAAGTCTTCAGAGTCGTTTTTAAATGCTGCATTTTCGTCTTCGTCTCAAACATTGAAAACTGAATTACATTTTTGTTAAGTAACTGTAACAGTTTTCACTTTGGTTTTTTGCTTATATCTCAAAAACACCAAAATAGTTATTTACATTTTTCTTGTAGGACCAAGCATAAGCAAGTTATAGAGTTGGATATAAATAATATTAAACAAAAATTTGCTTTAAAATAAAATCATTTCTATGCAAGAAATCATCTGTGATCTGTATTTTTAGGCAAGAAATTGTCTAAAATTAATAACTCATTTTAAAACTGGTATAAAAACATTTACTATACAAAAGTTAATAATAATAATAATAATAATAATAATAATAATAATAATAATAATAATAATAGTAATAATAATAATAATAATAATAGTAATAATAATAATAATAATAATAATAATAATAATAATAATAATGATAATAATACTTATAATAATGAATTTCTTTCTAAATTAAAGCTTAGTTTTTCTAAGCAAAAATGATGCTTATTTTGTGTGTTATATGAGCGTTTTCTCATTTCTATGCAAGAGATCATCTGTGATCTGTGTTTTTAGGCAAGAAATTGAATAAAATTAATAACTCATTTTAAAACTGGTATAAAAACATTTACTATACAAAAGTTAATAATAATAATAATAATAATAATAATAATAATAATAATAATAATAATAGTAATAAAAGAAACAATAATAATAATAATAATAATAATAATAATGATAATAATACTTATAATAATAAATTTCTTTCTAAATTAAAGCTTAGTTTTTCTAAGCAAAAATGATGCTTATTTTGTGTTATCTGAGCGTTTTCTCATTTCTATGCAAGAGATCATCTGTGATCTGTGTTTTTAGGCAAGAAATTGTCTAAAATTAATAACTCATTTTAAAACTGGTATAAAAACATTTACTATACAAAAGTTATAATCGGTCTTTAATAATAATATTAATAATAATAATAATAATAATAATAATAATAATAATAATAATAATAATAATAATAATAATAATAATAGTAATAATAGTAATAATAATAATAATAAAAATAAAAATAATAGTAGTAGTAAAAGTAAGCTTAGTTTTCTAAGCCAAAATGAAGCTTATTTTGTGTTATGTGAGCGTTTTCTCATTTCTATGCAAAAGATCATATGTGATCTGTGTTTCAAGTTGTGTCAGAATACGACGTTTTCTGTCTGTTTAATATAAGTTTTTAATAATAATAATAATAATAATAATAATAATAATAATAATAATAACAATAATAATAATAATAATAATAATAATAATAATAATAATAATAATAATAATAATAATAATAGTAATAGTAACAAAAGTAATAATAATAATAATACTTTTAAAAAGAGAAAATGGAGCTTATTTTGTGTGTTACATAAGCGTTTTCTCATTTTTATGCAAAAGATCATGTGTGATCTGTGTTTTTAGGCAATCTAAGCCATTTTATAGTTTTTAATATTTAACAAAAATTTGCTTTAAAATAAAATGTTTGAAAAACCGAAATTAAACTAAATTAATTGTGTCTAACACTTTAGTAGAGGAAAAAGGAGAGACATAAAAGTCACTAAAGTCTTAAAGTTGTCTTTAGTCGTCATATTAATAACAATAACATTTATAATAACAATACTAGTAGTACTAAATTTGCTTATATGCAAGCGCTTAATTAAGGTAACAGTTTTTTTGTGTTTTGCTTATATCTCGAAAACAGTTACTCCTAACAATTTTTACTTTTTCACCAAAATTAAAGGTGATAAAATTTCCTACAAAATAGTTATTTGCATTTTTCATGTAGAACTAACCATAAGCAAGATATAAGTTTGAAAATAATTAATAATTAAAAAAAAGTGTTTTTACAGAAAATGTCTTGTGATTTAAAATACACTTAATTTATTGGGTCCAATACTTTATTAGAAGAAAAAGGAGGTAACATAAAAGTCACTGAAGTCTTCAGAGTCGTTTTTAAATGCTGCATTTTTGTCTTCGTCTCAAACATTGAAAACTGAATTACATTTTTGTTCAGTAACAGTTACAGTTTTCTTATTGGTTTTTTGCTTATATCTCGAAAACAGTTACTCCTATCAAATTTTATCTTTCTTTCAAAATTAAAGCTGATAAAATTTCCAACAAAATAGTTATTTACATTTTTCTTGTAGGACCAAGAATAAACGAGTTATAAAGTTGGATATAAATAATATTTAACAAAAATTTGCTTTAAAATAAAATGCTTGAAATATGCAAAAGATCATATGTGATCTGTGTTTCAAGTTGTGTCAGAATACGACGTTTTCTGTCTGTTTAATATAAGTTTTTAATAATAATAATAATAATAATAATAATAATAATAATAATAATAACAATAATAATAATAATAATAATAATAATAATAATAATAATAATAATAATAATAATAATAATAATAATAATAGTAATAGTAACAAAAGTAATAATAATAATAATACTTTTAAAAAGAGAAAATGGAGCTTATTTTGTGTGTTACATAAGCGTTTTCTCATTTTTATGCAAAAGATCATGTGTGATCTGTGTTTTTAGGCAATCTAAGCCATTTTATAGTTTTTAATATTTAACAAAAATTTGCTTTAAAATAAAATGTTTGAAAAACCGAAATTAAACTAAATTAATTGTGTCTAACACTTTAGTAGAGGAAAAAGGAGAGACATAAAAGTCACTAAAGTCTTAAAGTTGTCTTTAGTCGTCATATTAATAACAATAACATTTATAATAACAATACTAGTAGTACTAAATTTGCTTATATGCAAGCGCTTAATTAAGGTAACAGTTTTTTTGTTTTTTGCCTATATCTCGAAAACAGTTACTCCTATCAATTTTTACTTATTCACCAAAATTAAAGGTGATAAAATTTCCTACAAAATAGTTATTTGCATTTTTCATGTAGAACTAACCATAAGCGAGATATAAGTTTGAAAATAATTATTAATTAAAAAAAAGTGTTTTAACAGAAAATGTCTTGTGATTTAAAATACACTTAATTTGTTGGGTCCAATACTTTATTAGAAGAAAAAGGAGGTGACATAAAAGTCACTGAAGTCTTCAGAGTCGTTTTTAAATGCTGCATTTTTGACTTCGTCTCAAACATTGAAAACTGAATTACATTTTTGTTCAGTAACAGTTACAGTTTTCTTATTAGTTTTTTGATTATATCTCGAAAACAGTTACTCCTATCAAATTTTATCTTTCTTTCAAAATTAAAGCTGATAAAATTTCCAACAAAATAGTTATTTACATTTTTCTTGTAGGACCAAGCATAAACGAGTTATAGAGTTGGATATAAATAATATTTAACAAAAATTTGCTTTAAAATAAAATGCTTGAAAAACCGGAATTAAACTAAATTAATTGTGTCTAACACTTTAGTAGAGGAAAAAGGAGAAGACATAAAAGTGACTAAATGTTTCAGAGTCGTCTTTAGTCGTCATATTAATAACAATAACATTAATAATAATAATACTAATAGTACTAAATTTGCTTATATGCAAACGCTTAATTAACGTAACATTTTTTTGGTTTCTTGCTTATATCTCGAAAACAGTTACTCCTATCAATTTTTATCTTTTTTTCAAAATTAAAGCTGATAAAATTTCCTACAAAATAGTTATTTGCATTTTTTTGTAGGACCAACCATAAGCGAGTTATAGAGTTGGATATAAATAATATTTAACAAAAATTTGCTTTAAAATAAAATGTTTGAAAAACCGAAATTAAACTAAATTAATTGAGTCTAACACTTTAGTAGAGGAAAAAAAAAGACATAAAAGTCACTAAAGGTTTCAGAGTTGTCTTTAGTTGTCATATTAATAACAATAACATTAATAATAATAATACTAATAGTACTAAATTTGCTTATATGCAAACGCTTAATTAAGGTAACAGTGTTTTGGTTTCTTGCTTATATCTCGAAAACAGTTACTCCTATCAATTTTTATCTTTTTACTAAAATTCAAGCTGATAAAATTTCCTACAAAATAGTTATTTGCATTTTTCATGTAGGACTAACCATAAGCGAGATATATGATTGAAAATAATTAATATTTAAAAAAAAAGTGCTTTAACAGAAAATGTCTTGTGATTTAAAATACACTTAATTTATTGGGTCCAATACTTTATTAGAAGAAAAAGGAAGTGACATAAAAGTCACTGAAGTCTTCAGAGTCGTTTTTAAATGCTGCAGTTTCGTCTTCGTCTCAAACATTGAAAACTGAATTACATTTTTGTTCAGTAACAGTCACAGTTTTCTTATTGGTTTTTTGCTTATATCTCGAAAACAGTTACTCCTATCAATTTTTATCTTTTTATCAAAATTAAAGCTGATAAAATTTCCTACAAAATAATTATTTGCATTTTTCTTGTGGGACCAACCATAAGCGAGTTATAGAGTTGGATATAAATAATATTTAACAAAAATTTGTTTTAAAATAAAATGTTTGAAAAACTGAAATTAAACTAATTTAATTGTGTCTAACACTTTAGTAGTGGAAAAAGAAGAAGACATAAAAGTCACTAAAGGTTTCAAAGTTGTCTTTAATCGTCATATTAATAACAATAACATTAATAATAATAATACTAATAGTACTAAATTTGCTTATATGCAAACGCTTAATTAAGGTAACAGTGTTTTGGTTTCTTGCTCATATCTCGAAAACAGTTACTCCTATCAATTTTTATCTTTTTACTAAAATTTAAGCTGATAAAATTTCCTACAAAATAGTTATTTGCATTTTTTATGTAGGACTAACCATAAGCGAGATATAAGATTGAAAATAATTAATATTTAAAAAAGAAGTGCTTTAACAGAAAATGTCTTGTGATTTAAAATACACTTAATTTATTAGGTCCAATATTTTATTAAAAAAAAAAGGGGGTGACATATAAGTCACTGAAGTCTTCAGAGTCGATTTTAAATGCTGCATTTTCGTCTTCGTCTCAAACATTGAAAACTGAATTACATTTTTGTTCTGAAACGGTAACAGTTTTTACTTTGGTTTTTTGCTTATATCTCGAAAACAGTTACTCCTATCAATTTTTATCTTTCTTTCAAAATTAAAGCTGATAACATTTCCTACAAAATAGTTATTTGCATTTTTCTTGTAGGACCAACCATAAGCGAGTTATAAAGTTGGATATAAATAATATTTAACAAAAACTTGCTTAAAAATAAAATGTTTGAAATACTGAAATTAAACTAAATTAATTGTGTCTAACACTTTAGTAGAGAAAAAAGAAAAAGACATAAAAGTCACCAAAGTCTTCAGAATCGTTTTTAGTCGTCATATTAATAACAATAACATTAATAATAATAATACTAATAGTACTAAATCTGCTTATATGCAAGCGCTTTATTAAGGTAACAGTTTTTTGGTTTCTTGCTTATATCTCGAAAACAGTTACTCCTATAAATTTTTGTCTTTCTTTCAAAATTAAAGCTGATAAAATATTCTACAAAATAGTTATTTGCATTTTTCTTGTAGGACCAACCATAAGCGAGTTATAGAGTTGGATATAAATAATATTTAACAAAAATTTGCTTTAAAATAAAATGTTTGAAAAACTGAAATTAAACTAATTTAACTGTGTCTAACACTTTAGTAGAGAAAAAAGGAAAAGACATAAAAGTCACTAAAGGTTTCAGAGTTGTCTTTAGTTGTCATATTAATAACAATAACATTAATAATAATAATACTAATAGTACTAAATTTGCTTATATGCAAACGCTTAATTAAGGTAACAGTGTTTTGGTTTCTTGCTTATATCTCGAAAACAGTTACTCCTATCAATTTTTATCTTTTTACTAAAATTCAAGCCGATAAAATTTCCTACAAAATAGTTATTTGCATTTTTCATGTAGGACTAACCATAAGCGAGATATATGATTGAAAATAATTAATATTAAAAAAAAAGTGCTTTAACAGAAAATGTCTTGTGATTTAAAATACACTTAATTTATTGGGTCCAATACTTTATTAGAAGAAAAAGGAAGTGACATAAAAGTCACTGAAGTCTTCAGAGTCGTTTTTAAATGCTGCAGTTTCGTCTTCGTCTCAAACATTGAAAACCGAATTACATTTGTGTTCAGTAACAGTCACAGTTTTCTTATTGGTTTTTTGCTTATATCTCGAAAACAGTTACTCCTATCAATTTTTATCTTTTTTTCAAAATTAAAGCTGATAAAATTTCCTACAAAATAGTTATTTGCATTTTTCTTGTAGGACCAACCATAAGCGAGTTATAGAGTTGGATATAAATAATATTTAACAAAAATTTGCTTTAAAATAAAATGTTTGAAAAACTGAAATTAAACTAATTTAATTGTGTCTAACACTTTAGTAGAGGAAAAAGAAGAAGACATAAAAGTCACTAAAGGTTTCAAAGTTGTCTTTAATCGTCATATTAATAACAATAACATTAATAATAATAATACTAATAGTACTAAATTTGCTTATATGCAAACGCTTAATTAAGGTAACAGTGTTTTGGTTTCTTGCTCATATCTCGAAAACAGTTACTCCTATCAATATTTATCTTTTTACTAAAATTCAAGCTGATAAAATTTCCTACAAAATAGTTATTGCATTTTTTATGTAGGACTAACCATAAGCGAGATATAAGATTGAAAATAATTAATATTTAAAAAAGAAGTGCTTTAACAGAAAATGTCTTGTGATTTAAAATACACTTAATTTATTAGGTCCAATACTTTATTAGAAAAAAAAAGGGAGTGACATATAAGTCACTGAAGTCTTCAGAGTCGATTTTAAATGCTGCATTTTCGTCTTCGTCTCAAACATTGAATACTGAATTACATTTTTGTTCTGAAACGGTAACAGTTTTTACTTTGGTTTTTTGCTTATATCTCGAAAACAGTTACTCCTATCAATTTTTATCTTTCTTTCAAAATTAAAGCTGATAACATTTCCTACAAAATAGTTATTTGCATTTTTCTTGTAGGACCAACCATAAGCGAGTTATAAAGTTGGATATAAATAATATTTAACAAAAACTTGCTTAAAAATAAAATGTTTGAAATACTGAAATTAAACTAAATTAATTGTGTCTAACACTTTAGTAGAGAAAAAAGAAAAAGACATAAAAGTCACCAAAGTCTTCAAAATCGTTTTTAGTCGTCATATTAATAACAATAACATTAATAATAATAATACTAATAGTACTAAATCTGCTTATATGCAAGCGCTTTATTAAGGTAACAGTTTTTTGGTTTCTTGCTTATATCTCGAAAACAGTTACTCCTATGAATTTTTGTCTTTCTTTCAAAATTAAAGCTGATAAAATATTCTACAAAATAGTTATTTGCATTTTTCTTGTAGGACCAACCATAAGCGAGTTATAGAGTTGGATATAAATAATATATAACAAAAATTTGCTTTAAAATAAAATGTTTGAAAAACTGAAATTAAACTAATTTAACTGTGTCTAACACTTTAGTAGAGGAAAAAGGAAAAGACATAAAAGTCACTAAAGGTTTCGGAGTTGTCTTTAGTTGTCATATTAATAACAATAACATTAATAATAATAATACTAATAGTACTAAATTTGCTTATATGCAAACGCTCAATTAAGGTAACAGTGTTTTGGTTTCTTGCTTATATCTCGAAAACAGTTACTCCTATCAATTTTTATCTTTTTACCAAAATTCAAGCTGATAAAATTTCCTACAAAATAGTTATTTGCATTTTTCATGTAGGACTAACCATAAGCGAGATATAAGTTTGAAAATAATTAATATTTAAAAAAAAGTGCTTTAACAGAAAATGTCTTGTGATTTAAAATACACTTAATTTATTAGGTCCAATACTTTATTAGAAGAAAAAGGGGGTGACATATAAGTCACTGAAGTCTTCAGAGTCGATTGTAAATGCTGCATTTTCGTCTTCGTCTCAAACATTGAAAACTGAATTACATTTTTGTTCTGAAACGGTAACAGTTTTCACTTTGGTTTTTTGCTTATATCTCGAAAACAATTACTTCTATCAGTTTTTATTTTTTTTTCAAAATAAAGCTGATAAAATTTTCTACAAAATAGTTATTTGCATTTTTCTTGTAGGACCAACCATAAGCGAGTTATAAAGTTGGATATAAATAATATTTAACAAAAACTTGCTTAAAAATTAAATGTTTGAAATACTGAAATTAAACTAAATTAATTGTGTCTAACACTTTAGTAGAGAAAAAAGAAAAAGACATAAAAGTCACCAAAGTCTTCAGAATCGTTTTTAGTCGTCATATTAATAACAATAACATTAATAATAATAATACTAATAGTACTAAATTTGCTTACATGCAAACGCTTAATTCAGGTAACAATTTTTTTGGTTTCTTGCTTATATCTCGAAAACAGTTACCCCTATCAATTTTTATCTTTTTACTAAAATTAAAGCTGATAAAATTTCCTACAAAATAGTTAATTGCATTTTTAATGTAGGACTAACCATAAGCGAGATATAAGTTTGAAAATAATTAAAATTTAAAAAAAAGTGCTTCAACAGAAAATGTCTTGTGATTTAAAATACACTTAATTTATTGGGTCCAATACTTTATTAGAAGAAAAAAGAGGTGACAGAAAGGTCACTGAAGTCTTTAGAGTCGTTTGTAAATGCTGCATTTTCGTCTTCGTCTCAAACATTGAAAACTGAATTACATTTTTGTTCAGTAACTGTTACAGTTTTCTTATTGGTTTTTTGCTTATATCTCGAAAACAGTTACTCCTATCAATTTTTATCTTTTTTTTAAAATTAAAGCTGATAAAGCTTCCTACAAAATAGTTATTTGCATTTTTCTTGTAGGACCAACCATAAGCGAGTTATAGAGTTGGATATAAATAATATTTAACAAAAATTTGCTTTAAATAAAATGTTTGAAAAACCGAAATTAAACTAAATTAATTGAGTCTAACACTTTAGTAGAGAAAAAAGAAAAAGACATAAAAGTCACCAAAGTCTTCAGAATCGTTTTTAGTCGTCATATTAATAACAATAACATTAATAATAATAATACTAATAGTACTAAATCTGCTTATATGCAAGCGCTTTATTAAGGTAACAGTTTTTTGGTTTCTTGCTTATATCTCGAAAACAGTTACTCCTATCAATTTTTATCTTTTTTCAAAATTAAAGCTGATAAAATTTCCTACAAAATAGTTATTTGCATTTTTCTTGTAGGACCAACCATAAGCGAGTTATAGAGTTGGATATAAATAATATTTAACAAAAATTTGCTTTAAAATAAAATGTTTGAAAAACTGAAATTAAACTAATTTAATTGTGTCTAACACTTTAGTAGAGGAAAAAGAAGAAGACATAAAAGTCACTAAAGGTTTCAAGGTTGTCTTTAATCGTCATATTAATAACAATAACATTAATAATAATAATACTAATAGTACTAAATTTGCTTATATGCAAACGCTTAATTAAGGTAACAGTGTTTTGGTTTCTTGTTTATATCTCGAAAACAGTTACTCCTATCAATTTTTATCTTTTTACTAAAATTCAAGCTGATAAAATTTCCTACAAAATAGTTATTTGCATTTTTCATGTAGGACTAACCATAAGCGCGATATATGATTGAAAATAATTAATATTTAAAAAAAAAGTGCTTTAACAGAAAATGTCTTGTGATTTAAAATACACTTAATTTATTGGGTCCAATACTTTATTAGAAGAAAAAGGAAGTGACATAAAAGTCACTGAAGTCTTCAGAGTCGTTTTTAACAGCTGCAGTTTCGTCTTCGTCTCAAACATTGAAAACTGAATTACATTTTTGTTCAGTAACAGTCACAGTTTTCTTATTGGTTTTTTACTTATATCTCGAAAACAGTTACTCCTATCAATTTTTATTTTTCTGTCAAAATTAAAGCTGATAAAATTTCCTACAAAATAGTTATTTGCATTTTTCTTGTAGGACCAACCATAAGCGAGTTATAGAGTTGGATATAAATAATATTTAACAAAAATTTGCTTTAAAATAAAATGTTTGAAAAACTGAAATTAAACTAATTTAATTGTGTCTAACACTTTAGTAGAGGAAAAAGAAGAAGACATAAAAGTCACTAAAGGTTTCAAAGTTGTCTTTAATCGTCATATTAATAACAATAACATTAATAATAATAATACTAATTGTACTAAATTTGCTTATATGCAAACGCTTAATTAAGGTAACAGTGTTTTGATTTCTTGCTCTTATCTCGAAAACAGTTACTCCTATCAATTTTTATTTTTTTACTAAAATTCAAGCTGATAAAATTATATAACAAAATAGTTATTTGCATTTTTTATGTAGGACTAACCATAAGCGAGATATAAGATTGAAAATAATTAATATTTAAAAAAGAAGTGCTTTAACAGAAAATGTCTTGTGATTTAAAATACACTTAATTTATTAGGTCCAATACTTTATTAGAAAAAAAGGGGGTGACATATAAGTCACTGAAGTCTTCAGAGTCGATTTTAAATGCTGCATTTTCGTCTTCGTCTCAAACATTGAAAACTGAATTACATTTTTGTTCTGAAACGGTAACAGTTTTTACTTTGGTTTTTTGCTTATATCTCGAAAACAGTTACTCCTATTAATTTTTATCTTTCTTTCAAAATTAAAGCTGATAACATTTCCTACAAAATAGTTATTTGCATTTTTCTTGTAGGACCAACCATAAGCGAGTTATAAAGTTGGATATAAATAATATTTAACAAAAACTTGCTTAAAAAAAAAATGTTTGAAATACTGAAATTAAACTAAATTAATTGTGTCTAACACTTTAGTAGAGAAAAAAGAAAAGGACATAAAAGTCACCAAAGTCTTCAGAATCGTTTTTAGTCGTCATATTAATAACAATAACATTAATAATAATAATACTAATAGTACTAAATCTGCTTATATGCAAGCGCTTTATTAAGGTAACAGTTTTTTGGTTTCTTGCTTATATCTCGAAAACAGTTACTCCTATGAATTTTTGTCTTTTTTTCAAAATTAAAGCTGATAAAATATTCTACAGAATAGTTATTTGCATTTTTCTTGTAGGACCAACCATAAGCGAGTTATAGAGTTGGATATAAATAATATTTAACAAAAATTTGCTTTAAAATAAAATGTTTGAAAAACTGAAATTAAACTAATTTAACTGTGTCTAACACTATAGTAGAGAAAAAAGGAAAAGACATAAAAGTCACTAAAGGTTTCAGAGTTGTCTTTAGTTGTCATATTAATAACAATAACATTAATAATAATAATACTAATAGTACTAAATTTGCTTATATGCAAACGCTTAATTAAGGTAACAGTGTTTTGGTTTCTTGCTTATATCTCGAAAACAGTTACTCCTATCAATTTTTATCTTTTTACTAAAATTCAAGCTGATAAAATTTCCTACAAAATAGTTATTTGCATTTTTCATGTAGGACTAACCATAAGCGAGATATATGATTGAAAATAATTAATATTTAAAAAAAAAGTGCTTTAACAGAAAATGTCATGTGATTTAAAATACACTTAATTTATTGGGTCCAATACTTTATTAGAAGAAAAAGAAAGTGACATAAAAGTCACTGAAGTCTTCAGAGTCGTTTTTAAATGCTGCAGTTTCGTCTTCGTCTCTAACATTGAAAACCGAATTACATTTTTGTTCAGTAACAGTCACAGTTTTCTTATTGGTTTTTTGCTTATATCTCGAAAACAATTACTCCTATCAGTTTTTATTTTTTTTTTAAATAAAGCTGATAAAATTTCCTACAAAATAGTTATTTGCATTTTTCTTGTAGGACCAACCATAAGCGAGTTATAAAGTTGGATATAAATAATATTTAACAAAAACTTGCTTAAAAATTAAATGTTTGAAATACTGAAATTAAACTAAATTAATTATGTCTAACACTTTAGTAGAGAAAAAAGAAAAAGACATAAAAGTTACCAAAGTCTTCAGAATAATATAATATACTATTAGTATTATAGTATTATTATTAGTAGTAGTTACCTTAATTAAGCGTTTGCATATAAGCAAATTTAGTACTATTAGTATTATTATTATTAATGTTATTGTTATTAATATGACGACTAAAAACGATTCTGAAGACTTTGGTAACTTTTATGTCTTTTTCTTTTTTCTCTACTAAAGTGTTAGACACAATTAATTTAGTTTAATTTCAGTATTTCAAACATTTAATTTTTAAGCAAGTTTTTGTAATATATTATTTATATCCAACTCTATAACTCGCTTATGGTTGGTCCTACAAGAAAAATGCAAATAACTATTTTGTAGGAAATTTTATCAGCTTTAATTTTGGAAGAAAGATAAAAATTGATAGGAGTAACTGTTTTCGAGATATAAGCAAAAAACCAATAAGAAAACTGTGACTGTTACTAAACAAAAATGTAATTCGGTTTTCAATGTTTGAGACGAAGACGAAACTGCAGCATTTAAAAACGACTCTGAAGACTTCAGTGACTTTTATGTCATTTCCTTTTTCTTCTAATAAAGTATTGGACCCAATAAATTAAGTGTATTTTAAATCACAAGGCATTTTCTGTTAAAGCACTTTTTTTTTAAATATTAATTATTTTCAATCATATATCTCGCTTATGGTTAGTCCGACATGAAAAATGCAAATAACTATTTTATAGGAAATTTTATCAGCTTGAATTTTAGTAAAAAGATAAAAATTGATAGGAGTAACTGTTTTCGAGATATAAGCAAGAAACCAAAACACTGTTACCTTAATTAAGCGTTTGCATATAAGCAAATTTAGTACTATTAGTATTATTATTATTAATGTTATTGTTATTAATATGACAACTAAAGACAACTCTAAAACCTTTAGTGATTTTTATGTCTTTTCCTTTTTCCTCTACTAAAGTGTTAGACACAATTAAATTAGTTTAATTTCAGTTTTTCAAACATTTTATTTTAAAGCAAATTTTTGTTAAAAATTATTTATATCCAACTCTATAACTCGCTTATGGTTGGTCCTACGAGAAAAATGCAAATAACTATTTTGTAGGAAATTTTATCGGCTTTAATTTTGAAAAAAAGACAAAAATTCATAGGAGTAACTGTTTTCGAGATATAAGCAAGAAACCAAAAAACTGTTACCTTAATAAAGCGCTTGCATATAAGCAGATTTAGTACTATTAGTATTATTATTATTAATGTTATTGTTATTAATATGACGACTAAAAACGATTCTGAAGACTTTGGTGACTTTTATGTCTTTTTCTTTTTTCTCTACTAAAGTGTTAGACACAATTAATTTAGTTTAATTTCAGTATTTCAAACATTTTATTTTTAAGCAAGTTTTTGTTAAATATTATTTATATCCAACTTTATAACTCGCTTATGGTTGGTCCTACAAGAAAAATGCAAATAACTATTTTGTAGGAAATGTTATCAGCTTTAATTTTGAAAAAAAGATAAAAATTGATAGGAGTAACTGTTTTCGAGATATAAGCAAAAAACCAATGTAAAAACTGTTACCGTTTCAGAACAAAAATGTAATTCAGTTTTCAATGTTTGAGACGAAGACGAAAATGCAGCATTTAAAATCGACTCTGAAGACTTCAGTGACTTATATGTCACCCCCTTTTTTTCTAATAAAGTATTGGACCTAATAAATTAAGTGTATTTTAAATCACAAGACATTTTCTGTTAAAGCACTTCTTTTTTAAATATTAATTATTTTCAATCTTATATCTCGCTTATGGTTAGTCCTACATAAAAAATGCAAATAATTATTTTGTAGGAAATTTTATCAGCTTGAATTTTAGTAAAAAGATAAAAGTTGATAGGAGTAACTGTTTTCGAGATATGAGCAAGAAACCAAAACACTGTTACCTTAATTAAGCGTTTGCATATAAGCAAATTTAGAACTATTAGTATTATTATTATTAATGTTATTGTTATTAATATGACGATTAAAGACAACTTTGAAACCTTTAGTGACTTTTATGTCTTCTTCTTTTTCCTCTACTAAAGTGTTAGACACAATTAAATTAGTTTAATTTCAGTTTTTCAAACATTTTATTTTAAAGCAAATTTTTGTTAAATATTATTTATATCCAACTCTATAACTCGCTTATGGTTGGTCCTACAAGAAAAATGCAAATAACTATTTTGTAGGAAATTTTATCAGCTTTAATTTTGACAGAAAGATAAAAATTGATAGGAGTAACTGTTTTCGAGATATGAGCAAGAAACCAAAACACTGTTACCGTAATTAAGCGTTTGCATATAAGCAAATTTAGTACTATTAGTATTATTATTATTAATGTTATTGTTATTAATATGATGATTAAAGACAACTTTGAAACCTTTAGTGACTTTTATGTCTTTTCCTTTTTCCTCTACTAAAGTGTTAGACACAATTAAATTAGTTTAATTTCAGTTTTTCAAACATTTTATTTTAAAGCAAATTTTTGTTAAAAATTATTTATATCCAACTCTATAACTCGCTTATGGTTGGTCCGACAAGAAAAATGCAAATAACTATTTTGTAGGAAATTTTATCAGCTTTAATTTTGAAAAAAAGACAAAAATTTATAGGAGTAACTGTTTTCGAGATATAAGCAAGAAACCAAAAAACTGTTACCTTAATAAAGCGCTTGCATATAAGCAGATTTAGTACTATTAGTATTATTATTATTAATGTTATTGTTATAAATATGACGACTAAAAACGATTCTGAAGACTTTGGTGACTTTTATGTCTTTTTCTTTTTTCTCTACTAATGTGTTAGACACAATTAATTTAGTTTAATTTCAGTATTTCAAACATTTTATTTTTAAGCAAATTTTTGTTAAATATTATTTATATCCAACTTTATAACTCGCTTATGGTTGGTCCCACAAGAAAAATGTAAATAACTATTTTGTAGGAAATGTTATCAGCTTTAATTTTAAAAGAAAGATAAAAATTGATAGGAGTAACTGTTTTCGAGATATGAGCAAGAAACCAAAACACTGTTACCGTAATTAAGCGTTTGCATATAAGCAAATTTAGTACTATTAGTATTATTATTATTAATGTTATTGTTATTAATATGATGATTAAAGACAACTTTGAAACCTTTAGTGACTTTTATGTCTTCTTCTTTTTTCTCTACTAAAGTGTTAGACACAATTAAATTAGTTTAATTTCAGTTTTTCAAACATTTTATTTTAAAGCAAATTTTTGTTAAATATTATTTATATCCAACTCTATAACTCGCTTATGGTTGGTCCTACAAGAAAAATGCAAATATTTATTTTGTAGGAAATTTTATCAGCTTTAATTTTGACAGAAACATAAAAATTGATAGGAGTAACTGTTTTCGAGATATAAGCAAAAAACCAATAAGAAAACTGTGACTGTTACTGAACAAAAATGTAATTCGGTTTTCAATGTTTGAGACGAAGACAAAACTGCAGCATTTAAAAACGACTCTGAAGACTTCAGTGACTTTTATGTCACTTCCTTTTTCTTCTAATAAAGTATTGGACCCAATAAATTAAGTGTATTTTAAATCACAAGACATTTTCTGTTAAAGCACTTTTTTTTTAAATATTAATTATTTTCAATCATATATCTCGCTTATGGTTAGTCCTACATAAAAAATGCAAATAATTATTTTGTAGGAAATTTTATCAGCTTGAATTTTAGTAAAAAGATAAAAATTGATAGGAGTAACTGTTTTCGAGATATAAGCAAGAAACCAAAACACTGTTACCTTAATTAAGCGTTTGCATATAAGCAAATTTAGAACTATTAGTATTATTATTATTAATGTTATTGTTATTAATATGACAACTAAAGACAACTCTGAAACCTTAAGTGACTTTTATGTCTTTTCGTTTTTTCTCTACTAAAGTGTTAGACACAGTAAAATTAGTTTAATTTCAGTTTTTCAAACATTTTATTTTAAAGCAAATTTTTGTTAAATATTATTTACATCCAACTCTATAACTCGCTTATGGTTGGTCCTACAAGAAAAATGCAAATAACTATTTTGTAGAATATTTTATCGACTTTAATTTTGAAAGAAAGACAAAAATTCATAGGAGTAACTGTTTTCGAGATATAAGCAAGAAACCAAAAAACTGTTACCTTAATAAAGAGCTTGCATATAAGCAGATTTAGTACTATTAGTATTATTATTATTAATGTTATTGTTATTAATATGACGACTAAAAACGATTCTGAAGACTTTGGTGACTTTTATGCCTTTTTCTTTTTTCTCTACTAAAGTGTTAGACACAATTAATTTAGTTTAATTTCAGTTTTTTAAACATTTTATTTTTAAGCAAGTTTTTGTTAAATATTATTTATATCCAACTTTATAACTCGCTTATGGTTGGTCCTACAAGAAAAATGCAAATAACTATTTTGTAGGAAATTTTATCAGCTTTAATTTTGACAGAAAGATAAAAATTGATAGGAGTAACTGTTTTCGAGATATAAGCAAAAAACCAATAAGAAAACTGTGACTGTTACTGAACAAAAATGTAATTCAGTTTTCAATGTTTGAGACGAAGACGAAAATGCAGCATTTAAAATCGACTCTGAAGACTTCAGTGACTTATATGTCACCCCCTTTTTTTTTTAATAAAGTATTGGACCTAATAAATTAAGTGTATTTTAAATCACAAGACATTTTCTGTTAAAGCACTTCTTTTTTAAATATTAATTATTTTCAATCTTATATCTCGCTTATGGTTAGTCCTACATAAAAAATGCAAATAACTATTTTGTAGGAAATTTTATCAGCTTAAATTTTAGTAAAAAAATAAAAATTGATAGGAGTAACTGTTTTCGAGATATGAGCAAGAAACCAAAACACTGTTACCTTAATTAAGCGTTTGCATATAAGCAAATATTGTACTATTAGTAATATTATTATTAATGTTATTGTTATTAATATGACGATTAAAGACAACTTTGAAACCTTTAGTGACTTTTATGTCTTCTTCTTTTTCCTCTACTAAAGTGTTAGACACAATTAAATTAGTTTAATTTCAGTTTTTCAAACATTTTATTTTAAAGCAAATTTTTGTTAAATATTATTTATATCCAACTCTATAACTCGCTTATGGTTGGTCCTACAAGAAAAATGCAAATAACTATTTTGTAGGAAATTTTATCAGCTTTAATTTTGACAGAAAGATAAAAATTGATAGGAGTAACTGTTTTCGAGATATAAGCAAAAAACCAATAAGAAAACTGTGACTGTTACTGAACAAAAATGTAATTCAGTTTTCAATGTTTGAGACGAAGACGAAACTGCAGCATTTAAAAACGACTCTGAAGACTTCAGTGACTTTTATGTCACTTCCTTTTTCTTCTAAAAAAGTATTGGACCCAATAAATTAAGTGTATTTTAAATAACAAGACATTTTCTGTTAAAGCACTTTTTTTTTAAATATTAATTATTTTCAATCATATATCTCGCTTATGGTTAGTCCTACATGAAAAATGCAAATAACTATTTTGTAGGAAATTTTATCAGCTTGAATTTTAGTAAAAAGATAAAAATTGATAGGAGTAACTGTTTTCGAGATATAAGCAAGAAACCAAAACACTGTTACCTTAATTAAGCGTTTGCATATAAGCAAATTTAGTACTATTAGTATTATTATTATTAATGTTATTGTTATTAATATGACAACTAAAGACAACTCTGAAACCTTTAGTGACTTTTATGTCTTTTTCTTTTTTCTCTACTAAAGTGTTAGACACAATTAAATTAGTTTAATTTCAGTTTTTCAAACATTTTATTTTAAAGCAAATTTTTGTTAAATATTATTTATATCCAACTCTATAACTCGTTTATGGTTGGTCCTACAAGAAAAATGCAAATAACTATTTTGTAGGAAATTTTATCAGCTTTAATTTTGAAAAAAAGACAAAAATTCATAGGAGTAACTGTTTTCGAGATATAAGCAAGAAACCAAAAAACTGTTACCTTAATAAAGCGCTTGCATATAAGCAGATTTAGTACTATTAGTATTATTATTATTAATGTTATTGTTATTAATATGACGACTAAAAACGATTCTGAAGACTTTGGTGACTTTTTTGTCTTTTTCTTTTTTCTCTACTAAAGTGTTAGACACAATTAATTTAGTTTAATTTCAGTATTTCAAACATTTTATTTTTAAGCAAGTTTTTGTTAAATATTATTTATATCCAACTTTATAATTCGCTTATGGTTGGTCCTACAAGAAAAATGCAAATAACTATTTTGTAGGAAATGTTATCAGCTTTAATTTTGAAAAAAAGATAAAAATTGATAGGAGTAACTGTTTTCGAGATATAAGCAAAAAACCAAAGTAAAAACTGTTACCGTTTCAGAACAAAAATGTAATTCAGTTTTCAATGTTTGAGACGAAGACGAAAATGCAGCATTTAAAATCGACTCTGAAGACTTCAGTGACTTATATGTCACCCCCTTTTTTTTTTAATAAAGTATTGGACCTAATAAATTAAGTGTATTTTAAATCACAAGACATTTTCTGTTAAAGCACTTCTTTTTTAAATATTAATTATTTTCAATCTTATATCTCGCTTATGGTTAGTCCTACATAAAAAATGCAAATAACTATTTTGTAGGAAATTTTATCAGCTTAAATTTTAGTAAAAAAATAAAAATTGATAGGAGTAACTGTTTTCGAGATATGAGCAAGAAATCAAAACACTGTTACCTTAATTAAGCGTTTGCATATAAGCAAATATTGTACTATTAGTATTATTATTATTAATGTTATTGTTATTAATATGACGATTAAAGACAACTTTGAAACCTTTAGTGACTTTTATGTCTTCTTCTTTTTCCTCTACTAAAGTGTTAGACACAATTAAATTAGTTTAATTTCAGTTTTTCAAACATTTTATTTTAAAGCAAATTTTTGTTAAATATTATTTATATCCAACTCTATAACTCGCTTATGGTTGGTCCTACAAGAAAAATGCAAATAACTATTTTGTAGGAAATTTTATCAGCTTTAATTTTGACAGAAAGATAAAAATTGATAGGAGTAACTGTTTTCGAGATATAAGCAAAAAACCAATAAGAAAACTGTGACTGTTACTGAACAAAAATGTAATTCAGTTTTCAATGTTTGAGACGAAGACGAAACTGCAGCATTTAAAAACGACTCTGAAGACTTCAGTGACTTTTATGTCACTTCCTTTTTCTTCTAAAAAAGTATTGGACCCAATAAATTAAGTGTATTTTAAATAACAAGACATTTTCTGTTAAAGCACTTTTTTTTTAAATATTAATTATTTTCAATCATATATCTCGCTTATGGTTAGTCCTACATGAAAAATGCAAATAACTATTTTGTAGGAAATTTTATCAGCTTGAATTTTAGTAAAAAGATAAAAATTGATAGGAGTAACTGTTTTCGAGATATAAGCAAGAAACCAAAACACTGTTACCTTAATTAAGCGTTTGCATATAAGCAAATTTAGTACTATAAGTATTATTATTATTAATGTTATTGTTATTAATATGACAACTAAAGACAACTCTGAAACCTTTAGTGACTTTTATGTCTTTTCCTTTTTCCTCTACTGAAGTGTTAGACACAATTAAATTAGTTCAATTTCAGTTTTTCAAACATTTTATTTTAAAGCAAATTTTTGTTAAATATTATTTATATCCAACTCTATAACTCGTTTATGGTTGGTCCTACAAGAAAAATGCAAATAACTATTTTGTAGGAAATTTTATCAGCTTTAATTTTGAAAAAAAGACAAAAATTCATAGGAGTAACTGTTTTCGAGATATAAGCAAGAAACCAAAAAACTGTTACCTTAATAAAGCGCTTGCATATAAGCAGATTTAGTACTATTAGTATTATTATTATTAATGTTATTGTTATTAATATGACGACTAAAAACGATTCTGAAGACTTTGGTGACTTTTATGTCTTTTTCTTTTTTCTCTACTAAAGTGTTAGACACAATTAATTTAGTTTAATTTCAGTATTTCAAACATTTTATTTTTAAGCAAGTTTTTGTTAAATATTATTTATATCCAACTTTATAACTCGCTTATGGTTGGTCCTACAAGAAAAATGCAAATAACTATTTTGTAGCAAATGTTATCAGCTTTAATTTTGAAAGAAAGATAAAAATTGATAGGAGTAACTGTTTTCGAGATATAAGCAAAAAACCAAAGTAAAAACTGTTATCGTTTCAGAACAAAAATATAATTCAGTTTTCAATGTTTGAGACGAAGACGAAAATGCAGCATTTAAAATCGACTCTGAATACTTCAGTGACTTATATGTCACCCCCTTTTTTTCTAATAAATTATTGGACCTAATAAATTAAGTGTATTTTAAATCACAAGACATTTTCTGTTAAAGCACTTCTTTTTTAAATATTAATTATTTTCAATCTTATATCTCGCTTATGGTTAGTCCTACATAAAAAATGCAAATAATTATTTTGTAGGAAATTTTATCAGCTTGAATTTTAGTAAAAAGATAAAAATTGATAGGAGTAACTGTTTTCGAGATATGAGCAAGAAACCAAAACACTGTTACCTTAATTAAGCGTTTGCATATAAGCAAATTTAGTACTATTAGTATTATTATTATTAATGTTATTGTTATTAATATGACGATTAAAGACAACTTTGAAACCTTTAGTGACTTTTATGTCTTCTTCTTTTTCCTCTACTAAAGTGTTAGACACAATTAAATTAGTTTAATTTCAGTTTTTCAAACATTTTATTTTAAAGCAAATTTTTGTTAAATATTATTTATATCCAACTCTATAACTCGCTTATGGTTGGTCCTACAAGAAAAATGCAAATAACTATTTTGTAGGAAATTTTATCAGCTTTAATTTTGAAAAAAAGATAAAAATTGATAGGAGTAACTGTTTTCGAGGTATAAGCAAGAAACCAAAAAACTGTTACCTTAATAAAGCGCTTGCATATAAGCAGATTTAGTACTATTAGTATTATTATTATTAACGTTATTGTTATTAATATGACGACTAAAAACGATTCTGAAGACTTTGGTGACTTTTATGTCTTTTTCTTTTTTCTCTACTAAAGTGTTAGACTCAATTAATTTAGTTTAATTTCGGTTTTTCAAACATTTTATTTAAAGCAAATTTTTGTTAAATATTATTTATATCCAACTCTATAACTCGCTTATGGTTGGTCCTACAAGAAAAATGCAAACAACTATTTTGTAGGAAGCTTTATCAGCTTTAATTTTAAAAGAAAGATAAAAATTGATAGGAGTAACTGTTTTTGAGATATAAGCAAAAAACCAATAAGAAAACTGTAACAGTTACTGAACAAAAATGTAATTCAGTTTTCAATGTTTGAGACGAAGACGAAAATGCAGCATTTACAAACGACTCTAAAGACTTCAGTGACCTTTCTGTCACCTCTTTTTTCTTCTAATAAAGTATTGGACCCAATAAATTAAGTGTATTTTAAATCACAAGACATTTTCTGTTGAAGCACTTTTTTTTAAATTTTAATTATTTTCAAACTTATATCTCGCTTATGGTTAGTCCTACATTAAAAATGCAATTAACTATTTTGTAGGAAATTTTATCAGCTTTAATTTTAGTAAAAAGATAAAAATTGATAGGAGTAACTGTTTTCGAGATATAAGCAAGAAACCAAAACACTGTTACCTTAATTAAGCGTTTGCATATAAGCAAATTTAGTACTATTAGTATTATTATTATTAATGTTATTGTTATTAATATGACGACTAAAAACGATTCTGAAGACTTTGGTGACTTTTATGTCTTTTTCTTTTTTCTCTACTAAAGTGTTAGACACAATTAATTTAGTTTAATTTCAGTATTTCAAACATTTTATTTTTAAGCAAGTTTTTGTTAAATATTATTTATATCCAACTTTATAACTCGCTTATGGTTGGTCCTACAAGAAAAATGCAAATAACTATTTTGTAGGAAATGTTATCAGCTTTAATTTTGAAAGAAAGATAAAAATTGATAGGAGTAACTGTTTTCGAGATATAAGCAAAAAACCAAAGTAAAAACTGTTACCGTTTCAGAACAAAAATGTAATTCAGTTTTCAATGTTTGAGACGAAGACGAAAATGCAGCATTTAAAATCGACTCTGAAGACTTCAGTGACTTATATGTCACCCCCTTTTTTTTTTAATAAAGTATTGGACCTAATAAATTAAGTGTATTTTAAATCACAAGACATTTTCTGTTAAAGCACTTTTTTTTTAAATATTAATTATTTTCAATCATATATCTCGCTTATGGTTAGTCCTACATGAAAAATGCAAATAACTATTTTGTAGGAAATTTTATCAGCTTGAATTTTAGTAAAAAAATAAAAATTGATAGGAGTAACTGTTTTCGAGATATAAGCAAGAAACCAAAACACTGTAACCTTAATTAAGCGTTTGCATATAAGCAAATTTAGTACTATTAGTATTATTATTATTAATGTTATTGTTATTAATATGACAACTAAAGACAACTCTGAAACCTTTAGTTACTTTTATGTCTTTTCCTTTTTTCTCTACTAAAGTGTTAGACACAGTTAAATTAGTTTAATTTCAGTTTTTCAAACATTTTATTTTAAAGCAAATTTTTGTTAAATATTATTTATATCCAACTCTATAACTCGCTTATGGTTGGTCCTACAAGAAAATTGCAAATAATTATTTTGTAGAATATTTTATCAGCTTTAATTTTGAAAGAAAGACAAAAATTCATAGGAGTAACTGTTTTCGAGATATAAGCAAGAAACCAAAAAACTGTTACCTTAATAAAGCGCTTGCATATAAGCAGATTTAGTACTATTAGTATTATTATTATTAATGTTATTGTTATTAATATGACGACTAAAAACGATTCTGAAGACTTTGGTGACTTTTATGTCTTTTTCTTTTTTCTCTACTAAAGTGTTAGACACAATTAATTTAGTTTAATTTCAGTATTTCAAACATTTTATTTTTAAGCAAGTTTTTGTTAAATATTATTTATATTCAACTTTATAACTCGCTTATGGTTGGTCCTACAAGAAAAATGCAATTAACTATTTTGTAGGAAATGTTATCAGCTTTAATTTTGAAAGAAAGATAAAAATTGATAGGAGTAACTGTTTTCGAGATATAAGCAAAAAACCAAAGTAAAAACTGTTACCGTTTCAGAACAAAAATGTAATTCAGTTTTCAATGTTTGAGACGAAGACGAAAATGCAGCATTTAAAATCGACTCTGAAGACTTCAGTGACTTATATGTCACCCCCTTTTTTTTTTAATAAAGTATTGAACCTAATAAATTAAGTGTATTTTAAATCACAAGACATTTTCTGTTAAAGCATTTCTTTTTTAAATATTAATTATTTTCAATCTTATATCTCGCTTATGGTTAGTCCTACATAAAAAATGCAAATAACTATTTTGTAGGAAATTTTATCAGCTTGAATTTCAGTAAAAAAATAAAAATTGATAGGAGTAACTGTTTTCGAGATATGAGCAAGAAACCAAAACATTGTTACCTTAATTAAGCGTTTGCATATAAGCAAATTTAGTACTATTAGTATTATTATTATTAATGTTATTGTTATTAATATGACGATTAAAGACAACTTTGAAACCTTTAGTGACTTTTATGTCTTCTTCTTTTTCCTCTACTAAAGTGTTAGACACAATTAAATTAGTTTAATTTCAGTTTTTCAAACATTTTATTTTAAAGCAAATTTTTGTTAAATATTATTTATATCCAACTCTATACCTCGCTTATGGTTGGTCCTACAAGAAAAATGCAAATAACTATTTTGTAGGAAATTTTATCAGCTTTAATTTTGACAGAAAGATAAAAATTGATAGGAGTAACTGTTTTCGAGATATAAGCAAAAAACCAATAAGAAAACTGTGACTGTTACTGAACAAAAATGTAATTCAGTTTTCAATGTTTGAGACGAAGACGAAACTGCAGCATTTAAAAACGACTCTGAAGACTTCAGTGACTTTTATGTCACTCCCTTTTTCTTCTAATAAAGTATTGGACCCAATAAATTAAGTGTATTTTAAATCACAAGACATTTTCTGTTAAAGCACTTTTTTTTTAAATATTAATTATTTTCAATCATATATCTCGCTTATGGTTAGTCCTACATGAAAAATGCAAATAACTATTTTGTAGGAAATTTTATCAGCTTGAATTTTAGTAAAAAGATAAAAATTGATAGGAGTAACTGTTTTCGAGACATAAGCAAGAAACCAAAACACTGTTACCTTAATTAAGCGTTTGCATATAAGCAAATTTAGTACTATTAGTATTATTATTATTAATGTTATTGTTATTAATATGACAACTAAAGACAACTCTGAAACCTTTAGTGACTTTTATGTCTTTTTCTTTTTCCTCTACTAAAGTGTTAGACTCAATTAATTTAGTTTAATTTCGGTTTTTCAAACATTTTATTTTAAAGCAAATTTTTGTTAAATATTATTTATATTCAACTCTATAACTCGCTTATGGTTGGTCCTACAAAAAAATACAAATAACTATTTTGTAGGAAATTTTATTAGCTTTAATTTTGAAAAAAAGATAAAAATTGATAGGAGTAACTGTTTTCGAGATATAAGCAAGAAACCAAAAAAATGTTACGTTAATTAAGCGTTTGCATATAAGCAAATTTAGTACTATTAGTATTATTATTATTAATGATATTGTTATTAATATGACGACTAAAGACGACTCTGAAACATTTAGTGACTTTTATGTCTTCTCCTTTTTCCTCTACTAAAGTGTTAGACACAATTAATTTAGTTTAATTCCGGTTTTTCAAGCATTTTATTTTAAAGCAAATTTTTGTTAAATATTATTTATATCCAACTCTATAACTCGTTTATGCTTGGTCCTACAAGAAAAATGTAAATAACTATTTTGTTGGAAATTTTATCAGCTTTAATTTTGAAAGAAAGATAAAATTTGATAGGAGTAACTGTTTTCGAGATATAAGCAAAAAACCAATAAGAAAACTGTAACTGTTACTGAACAAAAATGTAATTCAGTTTTCAATGTTTGAGACGAAGTCAAAAATGCAGCATTTAAAAACGACTCTGAAGACTTCAGTGACTTTTATGTCACCTCCTTTTTCTTCTAATAAAGTATTGGACCCAACAAATTAAGTGTATTTTAAATCACAAGACATTTTCTGTTAAAACACTTTTTTTTAATTAATAATTATTTTCAAACTTATATCTCGCTTATGGTTAGTTCTACATGAAAAATGCAAATAACTATTTTGTAGGAAATTTTATCACCTTTAATTTTGGTGAAAAAGTAAAAATTGATAGGAGTAACTGTTTTCGAGATATATGCAAAAAACAAAAAAACTGTTACCTTAATTAAGCGCTTGCATATAAGCAAATTTAGTACTACTAGTATTGTTATTATAAATGTTATTGTTATTAATATGACGACTAAAGACAACTTTAAGACTTTAGTGACTTTTATGTCTCCTCCTTTTTCCTCTACTAAAGTGTTAGACACAATTAATTTAGTTTAATTTCGGTTTTTCAAACATTTTATTTTAAAGCAAATTTTTGTTAAATATTAAAAACTATAAAATGGCTTAGATTGCCTAAAAACACAGATCACACATGATCTTTTGCATAAAAATGAGAAAACGCTCATGTAACACACAAAATAAGCTCCATTTTTCCTTTTTAAAAGTATTATTATTATTATTACTTTTGTTACTATTACTATTATTATTATTATTATTATTATTATTATTATTGTTATTATTATTATTATTATTATTATTATTATTATTATTATTATTATTATTATTATTAAAAACTTATATTAAACAGACAGAAAACGTCGTATTCTGACACAACTTAAAACACAGATCACACATGATCTTTTGCATAGAAATGAGAAAACGCTCATATAACACAAAATAAGCTTCATTTTGGCTTAGAAAACTAAGCTTACTTTTACTACTACTATTATTTTTATTTTTATTATTATTATTATTATTACTATTATTTTTATTATTATTATTACTATTATTATTATTATTATTATTATTATTATTATTATTATTATTATTATTATTATTATTATTATTATTATTATTATTATTATTATTATTATTATTACTATTATTAATATTATTATTATTAAAGACCAATTATAACTTTTGTATAGTAAATGTTTTTATACCAGTTTTAAAATGAGTTATTAATTTTAGACAATTTCTTGCCTAAAAACACAGATCACAGATGATCTCTTGCATAGAAATGAGAAAACGCTCAGATAACACAAAATAAGCATCATTTTTGCTTAGAAAAACTAAATTTAGTTTAGAAAGAAATTTATTATTATAAGTATTATTATCATTATTATTATTATTATTATTATTATTATTATTATTATTATTATTGTTTTTTTTATTACTATTATTATTATTATTATTATTATTATTATTATTATTATTATTATTATTATTATTATTATTATTATTATTATTATTAACTTTTGTATAGTAAATGTTTTTATACCAGTTTTAAAATGAGTTATTAATTTTATTCAATTTCTTGCCTAAAAACACAGATCACAGATGATCTCTTGCATAGAAATGAGAAAACGCTCATATAACACACAAAATAAGCATCATTTTTGCTTAGAAAAACTAAGCTTTAATTTAGAAAGAAATTCATTATTATAAGTATTATTATCATTATTATTATTATTATTATTATTATTATTTCTTTTATTACTATTATTATTATTATTATTATTATTATTATTATTATTATTATTACTATTATTATTATTATTATTACTATTATTATTATTATTATTATTAGTATTATTAACTTTTGTATAGTAAATGTTTTTATACCAGTTTTAAAATGAGTTATTAATTTTAGACAATTTCTTGCCTAAAAATACAGATCACAGATGATTTCTTGCATAGAAATGAGAAAGCGCTCATATAACACACAAAATAAGCTTCATTTTTGCTTAGAAAACTAAGCTTACTTTTATTTCTATTATTATTTTTATTATTATTATTATTATTATTATTATTATTATTATTATTATTATTATTATTATTATTATTATTATTATTATTATTATTATTATTATTATTATTATTGTTATTATTATTATTATTATTATTATTATTATTATTATTGTTATTATTATTATTATTATTAAAAACTTATATTAAACAGACAGAAAACGTCGTATTCTGACACAAAAAAACGAATTACGTTATAGACTTGACGAGAACGGCGTATCTCGGACTCTTATAGGACTCTTATAGGGTCAAAAATTATCAGTTTGGATTAAAACAAATTATTTTTGTTGACTCTCAGTCTGAATTGTTCATCAGTTCAAACAAAAACGGCTTACTTTAGACGATCTTTTGCTTTGAACAAGAAAACTTACATCGAACAGACTAAAAACGTATTAATCTGGCATAAAAGAGCAATTTATGTATCACTTTGGATAAAGGCAGCTAATCCTATTCGTTTCATTGCTTAAAATAGACAAAATTGTTAATAAATCTAACAAAAACGCTGTATTCTAGCACAAAATACTAATTACATTATAGTTTCGACGAGAATAGCTTATTTGGAATGATTCTATGCTTCCAAACGAGTAAATTTTTAATAAACAGATGCCAAACATCATGTTTTGTCCTATAAAGACATTTTATATTGCAGTTTGTATTAAAACAAAATATTTTCGTTGATTCTTTGTTAGAAGAATGGAGTGCGTATGAGATTGCAGTCGTGTCTCTGCGTGCTCTTGCCTTTGGGATTCATTTTCAGTGGTTGATTCTTGGTGTTGATTGTTGAATTTGATATCTGGGTGTATGTGGTTGTTGTTGTTTCCTCTGGAAATTACTATTTTTGCGATTTCGGTAAGTTATTCTTGTTTAATTCGTTAATATCCGTCATTAGATACGCATAATTATATCTTATCGCGGCAGTATAAGATAGCGCTCGCCCCTCTATAGCAGCAGCAGCTGGTATCGCGGCGGCGCGGCGCAGTGAAAATTTAGTATTTATCGCTCTGTCGCAGAGTGAGCGTCTGGTGTCCAAATTTTGTCTACATTAATTTCATTAATTTCAGTTTAAATCACTAAATTTAATGGCTGAATTTAATTGCTGCCACTGTTTTAAAAGCGTAAGTCGTGATACACCTATCGTGGTGTGTGACGGCTGTTCGCTAAATATTCACTGTCGTTGCCTCAAAATAAGCGAAAATGAAATCGCCTTTATTTCTCAGTCTCGCTCTCCAAATATCAAACTGTTTTGTAATAGATGCAACGTAACTATCACAGCAATTTCAGAAATTAAAAAACTCGTAAATGACATAAAATCATCATTTGATGAGCGTCTTAGCAAACTCGAATCTCTTATTATTAATAACAATACGTCTCAAGCTATAAACCGCGAAGAAATTATCGCCGAATCTGTGGACAGGTCGGCTCGTGCGTGCAATGTTATTATGTACAATGTTAAACCTGTCGCTAATAAACAAGACGTGGATGTGGTAAATGATGTCCTCGAGGTCATTGATCCATCACTTGTGATTGGTCCGGAAAATGTTTTTCGCGTAGGAAAAACCGTCGGTGATAAACCTCGCTTATTAAAATTGCAATTTAAAACTCAACAAATGGCACGTCTATGCTTGAAGAAAAAATCGTCTTTGCTGCAGCACCCACAATTTGCTCACATTACTATTAGTGATGATAAAACCCCGGGTCAACTAAAGCATTTAAACAATTTGCGTGATGAATTAAAGCGAAGACTTGATGTTGGCGAAAAGGACTTGACAATTAAATACGTTAACCACGTACCAAAAATTATTTCACATCAAAAAAACTAAATATTTACCCTTGTTCAATGGCTCTTCTGTATACGAATATCGCATCTTTATCTTCAAAATTTAATGATTTGTTATTAGAAGTAACTGAATTTAGACCTTCTATTATCGCACTCACGGAGACTTGGCTTAATCCGTCTATCTCTGATGATGCTGTACACATTGAAAATTACTCTATTTACAGAGATGATCGCCTATCTCAAAAAGGTGGCGGTGTGTGTTTTTATGTAGATAAAATTAAAATTTCAAAATTTTTTAAAATTACTCAAATTTGCATATCTGTTAAACCTTATGATTCTCTATGGTTAAAATTTGAAGGAAATGAACAAACCTTTGTTATAGCATGTATTTACAGACCACCAACAGGAGCGTCTTTTAACAATCACGAAAATGATAAAAATCTATTTAATACCATACAATCAACTATTAATCAGTATCCTAACTTAATTATCATGGGAGATTTCAATTTTCCATGTATAGACTGGTCTGCTAAAAACACAACAGGTCAAACAATCATCGAAAAACAATTTTCTGAATTGCTCTTGGAGAATAATTTGTCACAAATAGTCACTGAACCTACACGATTTAGATCCCAACAACGTCCTTCATTACTTGATTTGGTAATTTTGTCTGACGTTAACCTTGTATCGTCTTTAAACGTTTCGAATCCTGTAGGTACATCTGATCATTCAAAAATCGAAATTGAGTTACAAATTATGATATATTCAGAGCCAAATGCAAGAATTAAAACAACATCAATTGTTGACTACACTCGCATAGACGAAAGTCTCTTGACTTACGACTGGAATGGTTTAGATTCACTAAATGCGGAAGAACAATGGAAACATTTTAAATCGATTTTACAAACTTGCATTACAACAAATTCCAGACTGTTTACAAACCGACTGAGAAAAGATAAACCGTGGATAAATCAACACATGCTTGACAAAATAAAATACAAAGCTAAATTATGGAAAAAATTTAAAAGGAAGCCTACTGAAGATAATTTTTCTGCTTATAAAAGATTTTCTAACCAACTAAAATCTGATTTACAAATAGCCAGGTGTAATTATGAAAATTCTATATTAAATAAACCAAAACTATTTTATTCCCATGTACGTAAATTTATCTCTAGTCGTGTGTCGGTCCCTTTAGTACGAAATGCTTCAGGTCTACTCTGCTCCGATCATACAGAAACTGCAAACACTTTAGCGGACAGTTTTGCTGCTACCTATAATTTAAACATTAATAATAATATACCGTCATTTATGCCTACAAGTACATTTAGTGGGTTGTCTTATATTAATTTTACTCCGGATCTGGTAAAAAGCCAACTCTGTGCCATTAAATTAAATACAGCTCCAGGTCCGGATCAGATACCTCCCAAACTCCTGAGAACTTGTGCTGCTTCGTTGTCGGGCCCACTTGCCAAAATTATGACAAAATCATTCTTACAAGGCACTTTGCCCTACGAGTGGTTGCAAGCAACAATCACGCCTTTGTACAAGTCAGGAGATAAACTTGATCCTGCTAACTATAGACCTGTAAGTCTCACGTCGACATGCTGTAAAATTATGGAAAAAGTTATAGTCAAGGAACTATTAACTTACATGAGAAAAAATAATTTAATACCTGAGCATCAGCACGGCTTTTTACCAGGTAGGTCAGTTGTCACAAATTTGCTATCCTGCACAAATCTATGGACAAAAATGTTAGACACTAACCAACCTGTAGACATAATTTACCTTGATTTTAGTAAAGCCTTTGATAAAGTCCCTCACAATCTCTTGTTAGCAAAACTGGAGTCCTATGGTGTAACAGGAAATTTGCTTGATTGGATCCGAGCGTTTCTATCAAATCGAAACTATTGTGTAAAAGTCTGTGGTAAATTTTCGTACTCTAAACCAGTATTAAGTGGGGTCCCACAGGGATCAGTTCTTGGACCAATTTTATTCTTGTTATATACAGCAGATTTATTGTTTTCACTGGACAGCTATTCAGCATATGCGGATGATATTAAGTTATTTGCTAACCCACTTGTCACGGACTTGCAAGACCAACTTAATTTAATCTTCCAATGGAGCGAGAAGTGGCAAATACCACTAAATATTGCAAAATGCTGTGTACTTCAGTGTGGCCACAACAACCCAAAGTACCTTTACCATATAAATGGCACACTCCTGAGTGTAAAAACCTCAACCAAAGATCTAGGGGTCATTGTAAATGATAAGTTAGGATGGTCAGAGCAATGTCTAGCATCAGTGGGTCGAGCGCGTAAAATGTTTTATTTGCTAAAGCATGTTTTTCCAAATCCTTCAGTCAGTTTTATTTCAAAGGTGTACATCACTTACATAAGGCCGCATTTGGAATTTGCCATTCCAGTCTGGAGACCTTATTTGTTAAAGGATATTGATTTGCTGGAAAGAACTCAGCACCTGGTAACTAGATGGACACACTGTTTAAGACAAGTTTCATATGAACAACGTCTTGAAATACTCAAAATACCAGATCTACGTGCTCGTCAAAACAGGGCAGATGCAATTCAAATTTTTCGGCTTACTCATGGTTTATTTCCTGGAGTAACACGCAATTTCTTGCAAATTCAATATCATGACAGACTTAGAGGTCATTCTTATAAGCTGAAAAAAGAACCATTTAAGACTACCGTTAGAAAGAATTATTTGACAAATCGTGCATTTGATATATGGAATGGCTTGCCTGATAACGTTGTTGCAGCTGTTACTGTTTCTTCCTTCAAGAATCAATATGACACATTACAATAATTAACATTAACCTTTATTAATTAACTAATTTAACTGTAGATTAAAATTGTATTTCATTTTTCATTATTCAATGGTGTTTTATTTAACACGAAACCGTATTTCTTGATATTTTGCTATAAAGGTGTTAACCTCAGCAAAGAATCTATGTTAATAATAATAATAATAATAATAAGAAGCAGCAAACCTAACACTAAAGAATCTGAAAACTTTGTATTCGGACACAAACCACCGAATTTTGTTTCAGTTTAGACAAAAACGGTTGATTTTCGACAATATTTTGCTTTGAACAAGAAAGCTTATATCAAACTGACTAAAAACGTCTTATTTTAGCACAAAACAAAAGATTTGCGTTATAGTCTTAAAGCTGATTCATGCCACAGTTTGGATAAAAACCAATTATTTTTGTTAATTCATTGTTACAAACAAGAAACCTTACATCAAAGAAACTGAAAACCCCTTATTTAGGCACAGAAATTCGAATTACGTTTCAGTCTGGACAAAAACTGCTTATTTTAGACGATCCTTTATTTTGAACACGAAAACTTACATTAAAAAGATTAAAAACGTCTTATTCTGGCTGAAAACTGCAAATTATATATTACTCTAGATAAAAGCAATTTATCCTGATTACTCCTTTACTTAGAATAGAGTAAACTTGTATAAAACTTAATGAAAACTTTAAATTTCGTCTCAAAGAAATAATTTACGTTATAGTTTTGACCAGCACTGTTTATTTCAAACGAAATTATGATTCGAAACTAATGAACTTTTATGGGGCAGATGCAAAACCACATATTACCATATAAAGCGTTGTTTTAAAGCAAAGTATTACCTTTTGCAACAAGAAATTTCACGTCAAAGAAACTGAAAACTTCGTATCCATACATAAATATCTAATTACGTATCAGTTTAGGCAAATACAGCTTATTTTAAACGATTCCTTGCTATAAACAAGAAAAATTTTATCAAGCATATTGAAAACGTCTTATTCTCGAAAATAAGAGCAAATTATGTATCAGTTTTAACAAAAGCGGATTACTCTGTTTGATTCTATGCTTAGAGTAGAGTAAACTACTATAAAACGTAATGAAAACTCTATATTCAAGCTCAAAAGAACAAATTACGTTATAGTTTTGACAAAAAAAAATATTTCGGACGATTACATACTTCGAAGTAAGCAAACTTTAATTGAACATGTGCAAAAAGCTAATACTTTGCTTTAAAATAATGATTTATGTGGTAATATGGTATTTTGCATCTGTCCTATAAAAGTTTACCCGTTTCGCTCCATTGAATCATTAGAAATAAATTATTTTGACACAACAACACAAATAATTTGTTTTTGTTTAAACTGTAACATAAGTCGCTTTTATAAAACGAACTAAGACGTTTGGCATCTGCTTAGTGAAAGTTTTCTCGTTTGGGGGCATAAAATCGTTTGAAATTAACAGTTCTGGTCAAAACTATTACGTAAATTATTTCTTTGTATCACTTTAAAGATTTGCGTTATAGTCTTGACGAGAACTGTTAATTTCAAACGATTCTATGCTTTGAAACCAGTATACTTTCACTGAACAGAGGCAAAACGTCTGATTTCGCCTTTAAAAAACGATTTATGTCACAGTTTGGATTAAAACCAATGATTTTCGTTTATTTATTGTTACAAACAAGAAACCTTACATCAAAGAAACTGAAAACCTCTTATTCAGGCCCAGAAAATCAAATTACGTTTCAGTCTGGACACAAATTGCTTATTTTAGACGATTCTTTCTTTTGAACACGAAAACTTACATTAAAAAGATTAAAAACGTCTTATTCTGGCTCAAAACTGCAAATTATGTATTACTTTGGATAAAAGCAGTTTATCCTGATTACTCCTTTGCTTAGAATAGAGCAAACTTGTATAAAACTTAATGAAAACTTTAAATTTCGTCTCAAAGAAATAATTTACGTTATAGTTTTGACCAGAACTGTTAATTTCAAACGATTTTATGCCCTCAAACGAGAAAACTTTCACTAAACAGATGCCAAACGTTTTAGTTCGTTTTATAAAAACGACATGTTACAGTTTAAACAAAAAAATTATTTTCGTTGTTGTGTCAAAATAATTTATTTCGAATGATTCAATGGAGCGAAACGAGTAAACTTTTATAGGACAGATGCAAAATACCATATTACCACATAAATCGTTATTTTAAAGCAAAGTATTAGCTTTTGCACTTGTTCAATTAAAGTTTGCTTACTTCGAAATATGTAGTCGTCCGAAATAATTTTTTTTTGTCAAAACTATAACGTAATTTGTTCTTTTGAGCTTGAATATAGAGTTTTCATTACGTTTTATAGTAGTTTACTCTACTCTAAGCATAGAATCAAACAGAGTAATCCGCTTTTGTTAAAACTGATACATAATTTGCTCTTATTTTCGAGAATAAGACATTTTCAATATGTTTGATAAAATTTTTCTTGTTTATAGCAAGGAATCGTTTAAAATAAGCTGTATTTGCCTAATCTGATGCGTAATTCGATATTTGTGCATGGATACGATGTTTTCAGTTTCTTTGACGTGAAATTTCTTGTTGCAAAAGGTAATAATTTGCTTTAAAACAACGCTTTATATTGTAATATGTGGTTTTGCATCTGCCCCATAAAAGTTCATTAGTTTCGAATCATAAAATCGTTTGAAATAAACAGTGCTGGTCAAAACTATAACGTAAATTATATCTTTGAGACGAAATTTAAAGTTTTTATTAAGTTTTATACAAGTTTACTCTATTCTAAGTAAAGGAGTAATCAGGATAAATTGCTTTTATCTAGAGTAATATATAATTTGCAGTTTTCAGCCAGAATAAGACGTTTTTAATCTTTTTAATGTAAGTTTTTGTATTCAAAACAAAGGATCGTCTAAAGTAAGCAGTTTTTGTTCAGACTGAAACGTAATTCGAATTTCTGTGCCTGAATAAGGGGTTTTCAGTTACTTTGATGTAAGGTTTCATGTTTGTAACAATGAATTAACGAAAATAATTGGTTTTTATCCAAACTGTGGCATGAATCGTTTTTAAAAGGCGAAATAAGATGTTTTTCCTCTGTACAGTGAAAGTTTACTCGTTTCAAAGCATAGAACCGTTTGAAATTAACAGCTCTCGTTAAGACTATAACGCAAATCTTTTGTTTTGTGCTAAAATAAGACGTTTTTAGTCAGTTTGATATAAGTTTTCTTGTTCAAAGCAAAATATTGTCGAAAATCAACCGTTTTTGTCTAAACTGATACAAAATTCGGTGGTTTGTGTCCGAATACAAAGTTTTCAGATTCTTTAATGTTAGGTTTGCTGCTTCTAACAAAGAATCAACGAAAATATTTTGTTTTAATACAAACTGCAATATAAAATGTCTTTATAGGACAAAACATGATGTTTGGCATCTGTTTAATAAAAATTTACTCGTTTGGAAGCATAGAATCATTCCAAATAAGCTATTCTCGTCGAAACTATAATGTAATTAGTATTTTGTGCTAGAATACAGCGTTTTTGTTAGATTTATTAACAATTTTGTCTATTTTAAGCAATAAAACGAATAGGATTAGCTGCCTTTATCCGAAGTGATACATAAATTGCTCTTTTATGCCAGATTAATACGTTTTTAATCTGTTCTATGTAAGTTTTCTTGTTCAAAGCAAAAGATCGTCTAAAATAAGCCGTTTTTGTTTGAACTGATAAACAATTCAGACTGAGACTCAACAAAAATAATTTGTTTTAATCCAAACTGATACTTTTGACCCTATAAGATTCCTATAAGAGTCCGAGATACGCCGATCTCGCCAAGTCTATAACGTAATTCGTTTTTTTGTGTCAGAATACGACGTTTTCTGTCTGTTTAATATAAGTTTTCAATAATAATAATAATAACAATATTAATAATAATAATAATAATAATAATAATAATAATAATAATAATAATAATAATAATAATAATAATAATAATAATAATAATTATAATAATAATAATAGTAATAATAATAATAATATTAATAATAATAATAATGAAAATAATAATAGTAATAAAAGTAAGCTTAGTTTTCTAAGCAAAAATGAAGCTTATTTTGTGTGTTATATGAGCGTTTTCTCATTTCTATGCAAGAAATCATCTGTGATCTGTGTTTTTAGGCAACAAATTGTCTAAAATTAATATCTCATTTTAAAACTGGTATAAAAACATTTACTATACAAAAGTTATAATCAGTTTTTAATAATAATAAAATTAATAATAATAATAATAATAATAATAATAATAATAATAATAATAATAATAGTAATAATAATAATAATAATAATAATAATAATAATAATAGTAATAGTAACATAAGTAATAATAATAATAATAATACTTTTAATAAGGAAAAATGGAGCTTATTTTGTGTGTTACATGAGCGTTTTTTCATTTCTATGCAAAAGATCATGTGTGATCTGTGTTTTTAGGCAATCTAACCCATTTTATAGTTTTTAATATTTAACAAAAATTTGCTTTAAAATAAAATGTTTGAAAAACTGAAATTAAACTAAATTAATTGTGTCTAACACTTTAGGTAACATAAAAGTCACTGAAGTCTTCAGAGTCGTTTTTAAATGCTGCATTTTTGTCTTCGTCTCAAACATTGAAAACTGAATTACATTTTTGTTCAGTAACAGTTACAGTTTTCTTATTGGTTTTTTGCTTATATCTCGAAAACAGTTACTCCTATCAATTTTTATCTTTCTTTCAAAATTAAAGCTGATAAAATTTCCTACAAAATAGTTATTTGCATTTTTCTTGTAGGACCAACCATAAGCGAGTTATAGAGTTGGATATAAATAATTTTTAACAAAAATTTGCTTTAAAATAAAATGTTTGAAAAACTGAAATTAAACTAAATTAATTGTGTCTAACACTTTAGTAGAGAAAAAAGAAAAAGACATAAAAGTCACCAAAGTCTTCAGAATCGTTTTTAGTCGTCATATTAATAACAATAACATTAATAATAATAATACTAATAGTACTAAATCTGCTTATATGCAAGCGCTTTATTAAGGTAACAGTTTTTTGGTTTCTTGCTTATATCTCGAAAACAGTTACTCCTATGAATTTTTGTCTTTCTTTCAAAATTAAAGCTGATAAAATATTCTACAAAATAGTTATTTGCATTTTTCTTGTAGGACCAACCATAAGCGAGTTATAGAGTTGGATATAAATAATATTTAACAAAAATTTGCTTTAAAATAAAATGTTTGAAAAACGGAAATTAAACTAATTTAACTGTGTCTAACACTTTAGTAGAGAAAAAAGGAAAAGACATAAAAGTCACAAAAGGTTTCAGAGTTGTCTTTAGTTGTCATATTAATAACAATAACATTAATAATAATAATACTAATAGTACTAAATTTGCTTATATGCAAACGCTTAATTAAGGTAACAGTGTTTTGGTTTCTTGCTTATATCTCGAAAACAGTTACTCCTATCAATTTTTATCTTTTTACTAAAATTCAAGCTGATAAAATTTCCTACAAAATAGTTATTTGCATTTTTTATGTAGGACTAACCATAAGCGAGATATATGATTGAAAATAATTAATATTTAAAAAAGAAGTGCTTTAACAGAAAATGTCTTGTGATTTAAAATACACTTAATTTATTGGGTCCAATACTTTATTAGAAGAAAAAGGAAGTGACATAAAAGTCACTGAAGTCTTCAGAGTCGTTTTTAAATGCTGCAGTTTCGTCTTCGTCTCAAACATTGAAAACTGAATTACATTTTTGTTCAGTAACAGTCACAGTTTTCTTATTGGTTTTTTGCTTATATCTCGAAAACAGTTACTCCTATCAATTTTTATCTTTCTGTCAAAATTAAAGCTGATAAAATTTCCTACAAAATAGTTATTTGCATTTTTCTTGTAGGACCAACCATAAGCGAGTTATAGAGTTGGATATAAATAATATTTAACAAAGATTTGCTTTAAAATAAAATGTTTGAAAAACTGAAATTAAACTAATTTAATTGTGTCTAACACTTTAGTAGAGGAAAAAGAAGAAGACATAAAAGTCACTAAAGGTTTCAAAGTTGTCTTTAATCGTCATATTAATAACAATAACATTAATAATAATAATACTAATAGTACTAAATTTGCTTATATGCAAACGCTTAATTAAGGTAACAGTGTTTTGGTTTCTTGCTCATATCTCGAAAACAGTTACTCCTATCAATTTTTATCTTTTTACTAAAATTCAAGCTGATAATATTTCCTACAAAATAGTTATTTGCATTTTTTATGTAGGACTAACCATAAGCGAGATATAAGATTGAAAATAATTAATATTTAAAAAAGAAGTGCTTTAACAGAAAATGTCTTGTGATTTAAAATACACTTAATTTATAAGGTCCAATACTTTATTAAAAAAAAAGGGGGTGACATATAAGTCACTGAAGTCTTCAGAGTCGATTTTAAATGCTGCATTTTCGTCTTCGTCTCAAACATTGAAAACTGAATTACATTTTTGTTCTGAAACGGTAACAGTTTTTACTTTGGTTTTTTGCTTATATCTCGAAAACAGTTACTCCTATCAATTTTTATCTTTCTTTCAAAATTAAAGCTGATAACATTTCCTACAAAATAGTTATTTGCATTTTTCTTGTAAGACCAACCATAAGCGAGTTATAAAGTTGGATATAAATAATATTTAACAAAAACTTGCTTAAAAATAAAATGTTTGAAATACTGAAATTAAACTAAATTAATTGTGTCTAACACTTTAGTAGAGAAAAAAGAAAAAGACATAAAAGTCACCAAAGTCTTCAGAATCGTTTTTAGTCGTCATATTAATAACAATAACATTAATAATAATAATACTAATAGTACTAAATCTGCTTATATGCAAGCGCTTTATTAAGGTAACAGTTTTTTGGTTTCTTGCTTATATCTCGAAAACAGTTACTCCTATGAATTTTTGTCTTTCTTTCAAAATTAAAGCTGATAAAATATTCTACAAAATAGTTTTTTGCATTTTTCTTGTAGGACCAACCATAAGCGAGTTATAGAGTTGGATATAAATAATATTTAACAAAAATTTGCTTTAAAATAAAATGTTTGAAAAACGGAAATTAAACTAATTTAACTGTGTCTAACACTTTAGTAGAGAAAAAAGGAAAAGACATAAAAGTCACTAAAGGTTTCAGAGTTGTCTTTAGTTGTCATATTAATAACAATAACATTAATAATAATAATACTAATAGTACTAAATTTGCTTATATGCAAACGCTTAATTAAGGTAACAGTGTTTTGGTTTCTTGCTTATATCTCGAAAACAGTTACTCCTATCAATTTTTATCTTTTTACTAAAATTCAAGCTGATAAAATTTCCTACAAAATAGTTATTTGCATTTTTCATGTAGGACTAACCATAAGCGAGATATATGATTGAAAATAATTAATATTTAAAAAAAAAGTGCTTTAACAGAAAATGTCTTGTGATTTAAAATACACTTAATTTATTGGGTCCAATACTTTATTAGAAGAAAAAGGAAGTGACATAAAAGTCACTGAAGTCTTCAGAGTCGTTTTTAAATGCTGCAGTTTCGTCTTCGTCTCAAACATTGAAAACCGAATTACATTTTTGTTCAGTAACAGTCACAGTTTTCTTATTGGTTTTTTGCTTATATCTCGAAAACAGTTACTCCTATCAATTTTTATCTTTTTACTAAAATTCAAGCTGATAAAATTTCCTACAAAATAGTTATTTGCATTTTTCATGTAGGACTAACCATAAGCGAGATATATGATTGAAAATAATTAATATTTAAAAAAAAAGTGCTTTAACAGAAAATGTCTTGTGATTTAAAATACACTTAATTTATTGGGTCCAATACTTTATTAGAAGAAAAAGGAAGTGACATAAAAGTCACTGAAGTCTTCAGAGTCGTTTTTAAATGCTGCAGTTTCGTCTTCGTCTCAAACATTGAAAACCGAATTACATTTTTGTTCAGTAACAGTCACAGTTTTCTTATTGGTTTTTTGCTTATATCTCGAAAACAGTTACTCCTATCAATTTTTATCTTTCTTTCAAAATTAAAGCTGATAACATTTCCTACAAAATAGTTATTTGCATTTTTCTTGTAGGACCAACCATAAGCGAGTTATAGAGTTGGATATAAATAATATTTAACAAAAATTTGCTTTAAAATAAAATGTTTGAAAAACTGAAATTAAACTAATTTAATTGTGTCTAACACTTTAGTAGAGGAAAAAGAAGAAGACATAAAAGTCACTAAAGGTTTCAAAGTTGTCTTTAATCGTCATATTAATAACAATAACATTAATAATAATAATACTAATAGTACTAAATTTGCTTATATGCAAACGCTTAATTAAGGTAACAGTGTTTTGGTTTCTTGCTCATATCTCGAAAACAGTTACTCCTATCAATTTTTATCTTTTTACTAAAATTCAAGCTGATAAAATTTCCTACAAAATAGTTATTTGCATTTTTTATGTAGGACTAACCATAAGCGAGATATATGATTGAAAATAATTAATATTTAAAAAAAAAGTGCTTTAACAGAAAATGTCTTGTGATTTAAAATACACTTAATTTATTGGGTCCAATACTTTATTAGAAGAAAAAGAAAGTGACATAAAAGTCACTGAAGTCTTCAGAGTCGTTTTTACATGCTGCAGTTTCGTCTTCGTCTCAAACATTGAAAACCGAATTACATTTTTGTTCAGTAACAGTCACAGTTTTCTTATTGGTTTTTTGCTTATATCTCGAAAACAGTTTCTCCTATCAATTTTTATCTTTCTTTCAAAATTAAAGCTGATAAAATTTCCTACAAAATAGTTATTTGCATTTTTCTTGTAGGACCAACCATAAGCGAGTTATAGAGTTGGATATAAATAATATTTAACAAAAATTTGCTTTAAAATAAAATGTTTGAAAAACTGAAATTAAACTAATTTAATTGTGTCTAACACTTTAGTAGAGGAAAAAGAAGAAGACATAAAAGTCACTAGAGGTTTCAAAGTTGTCTTTAATCGTCATATTAATAACAATAACATTAATAATAATAATACTAATAGTACTAAATTTGCTTATATGCAAACGCTTAATTAAGGTAACAGTGTTTTGGTTTCTTGCTCATATTTCGAAAACAGTTACTCCTATCAATTTTTATCTTTTTACTAAAATTCAAGCTGATAAAATTTTCTACAAAATAGTTATTTGCATTTTTTATGTAGGACTAACCATAAGCGAGATATAAGATTGAAAATAATTAATATTTAAAAAAGAAGTGCTTTAACAGATAATGTCTTGTGATTTAAAATACACTTTATTTATTAGGTCCAATACTTTATTAAAAAAAAAAGGGGGTGACATATAAGTCACTGAAGTCTTCAGAGTCGATTTTAAATGCTGCATTTTCGTCTTCGTCTCAAACATTGAAAACTGAATTACATTTTTGTTCTGAAACGGTAACAGTTTTTACTTTGGTTTTTTGCTTATATCTCGAAAACAGTTACTCCTATCAATTTTTATCTTTCTTTCAAAATTAAAGCTGATAACATTTCCTACAAAATAGTTATTTGCATTTTTCTTGTAGGACCAACCATAAGCGAGTTATAAAGTTGGATATAAATAATATTTAACAAAAACTTGCTTAAAAATAAAATGTTTGAAATACTGAAATTAAACTAAATTAATTGTGTCTAACACTTTAGTAGAGAAAAAAGAAAAAGACATAAAAGTCACCAAAGTCTTTAGAATCGTTTTTAGTCGTCATATTAATAACAATAACATTAATAATAATAATACTAATAGTACTAAATCTGCTTATATGCAAGCGCTTTATTAAGGTAACAGTTTTTTGGTTTCTTGCTTATATCTCGAAAACAGTTACTCCTATGAATTTTTGTCTTTTTTTCAAAATTAAAGCTGATAAAATATTCTACAATATAGTTATTTGCATTTTTCTTGTAGGACCAACCATAAGCGAGTTATAGAGTTGGATATAAATAATATTTAACAAAAATTTGCTTTAAAATAAAATGTTTGAAAAACTGAAATTAAACTAATTTAACTGTGTCTAACACTTTAGTAGAGAAAAAAGAAAAAACATGAAAGTCACTAAAGGTTTCAGAGTTGTCTTTAGTTGTCATATTAATAACAATAACATTAATAATAATAATACTAATAGTACTAAATTTGCTTATATGCAAACGCTTAATTAAGGTAACAGTGTTTTGGTTTCTTGCTTATATCTCGAAAACAGTTACTCCTATCAATTTTTATCTTTTTACTAAAATTCAAGCTGATAAAATTTCCTACAAAATAGTTATTTACATTTTTCATGTAGGACTAACCATAAGCGAGATATATGATTGAAAATAATTAATATTTAAAAAAAAAGTGCTTTAACAGAAAATGTCTTGTGATTTAAAATACACTTAATTTATTGGGTCCAATACTTTATTAGAAGAAAAAGGAAGTGACATAAAAGTCACTGAAGTCTTCAGAGTCGTTTTTAAATGCTGCAGTTTCGTCTTCGTCTCAAACATTGAAAACCGAATTACATTTTTGTTCAGTAACAGTCACAGTTTTCTTATTGGTTTTTTGCTTATATCTCGAAAACAGTTACTCCTATCAATTTTTATCTTTTTTTCAAAATTAAAGCTGATAAAATTTCCTACAAAATAGTTATTTGCATTTTTCTTGTAGGACCAACCATAAGCGAGTTATAGAGTTGGATATAAATAATATTTAACAAAAATTTGCTTTAAAATAAAATGTTTGAAAAACTGAAATTAAACTAATTTAATTGTGTCTAACACTTTAGTAGAGGAAAAAGAAGAAGACATAAAAGTCACTAAAGGTTTCAAAGTTGTCTTTAATCGTCATATTAATAACAATAACATTAATAATAATAATACTAATAGTACTAAATTTGCTTATATGCAAACGCTTAATTAAGGTAACAGTGTTTTGGTTTCTTGCTCATATCTCGAAAACAGTTACTCCTATCAATTTTTATCTTTTTACTAAAATTCAAGCTGATAAAATTTCCTACAAAATAGTTATTTGCATTTTTTATGTAGGACTAACCATAAGCGAGATATAAGATTGAAAATAATTAATATTTAAAAAAGAAGTGCTTTAACAGAAAATGTCTTGTGATTTAAAATACACTTAATTTATTAGATCCAATACTTTATTAGAAAAAAAAGGGAGTGACATATAAGTCACTGAAGTCTTCAGAGTCGATTTTAAATGCTGCATTTTCGTCTTCGTCTCAAACATTGAATACTGAATTACATTTTTGTTCTGAAACGGTAACAGTTTTTACTTTGGTTTTTTGCTTATATCTCGAAAACAGTTACTCCTATCAATTTTTATCTTTCTTTCAAAATTAAAGCTGATAACATTTCCTACAAAATAGTTATTTGCATTTTTCTTGTAGGACCAACCATAAGCGAGTTATAAAGTTGGATATAAATAATATTTAACAAAAACTTGCTTAAAAATAAAATGTTTGAAATACTGAAATTAAACTAAATTAATTGTGTCTAACACTTTAGTAGAGAAAAAAGAAAAAGACATAAAAGTCACCAAAGTCTTCAAAATCGTTTTTAGTCGTCATATTAATAACAATAACATTAATAATAATAATACTAATAGTACTAAATCTGCTTATATGCAAGCGCTTTATTAAGGTAACAGTTTTTTGGTTTCTTGCTTATATCTCGAAAACAGTTATTCCTATGAATTTTTGTCTTTCTTTCAAAATTAAAGCTGATAAAATATTCTACAAAATAGTTATTTGCATTTTTCTTGTAGGACCAACCATAAGCGAGTTATAGAGTTGGATATAAATAATATATAACAAAAATTTGCTTTAAAATAAAATGTTTGAAAAACTGAAATTAAACTAATTTAACTGTGTCTAACACTTTAGTAGAGGAAAAAGGAAAAAACATAAAAGTCACTAAAAGTTTTGGAGTTGTCTTTAGTTGTCATATTAATAACAATAACATTAATAATAATAATACTAATAGTACTAAATTTGCTTATATGCAAACGCTCAATTAAGGTAACAGTGTTTTGGTTTCTTGCTTATATCTCGAAAACAGTTACTCCTATCAATCTTTATCTTTTTACTAAAATTCAAGCTGATAAAATTTCCTACAAAATAGTTATTTGCATTTTTCATGTAGGACTAACCATAAGCGAGATATAAGTTTGAAAATAATTAATATTTAAAAAAAAACTGCTTTAACAGAAAATGTCTTGTGATATAAAATACACTTAATTTATTAGGTCCAATACTTTATTAGAAGAAAAAGGGGGTGACATATAAGTCACTGAAGTCTTCAGAGTCGATTGTAAATGCTGCATTTTCGTCTTCGTCTCAAACATTGAAAACTGAATTACATTTTTGTTCTGAAACGGTAACAGTTTTCACTTTGGTTTTTTGCTTATATCTCGAAAACAATTACTTCTATCAGTTTTTATTTTTTTTTCAAAATAAAGCTGATAAAATTTTCTACAAAATAGTTATTTGCATTTTTCTTGTAGGGCCAACCATAAGCGAGTTATAAAGTTGGATATAAATAATATTTAACAAAAACTTGCTTAAAAATTAAATGTTTGAAATACTGAAATTAAACTAAATTAATTGTGTCTAACACTTTAGTAGAGAAAAAAGAAAAAAACAAAAGTCACCAAAGTCTTCAGAATCGTTTTTAGTCGTCATATTAATAACAATAACATTAATAATAATAATACTAATAGTACTAAATTTGCTTACATGCAAACGCTTAATTCAGGTAACAATTTTTTGGTTTCCTGCTTATATCTCGAAAACAGTTACTCCTATCAATTTTTATTTTTTTACTAAAATTAAAGCTGATAAAATTTCCTACAAAATAGTTATTTGCATTTTTTATGTAGGACTAACCATAAGCGAGATATAAGATTGAAAATAATTAATATTTAAATAAGAAGTGCTTTAACAGAAAATGTCTTGTGATTTAAAATACACTTAATTTATTGGGTCCAATACTTTATTAGAAGAAAAAAGAGGTGACAGAAAGGTCACTGAAGTCTTTAGAGTCGTTTGTAAATGCTGCATTTTCGTCTTCGTCTCAAACATTGAAAACTGAATTACATTTTTGTTCAGTAACTGTTACAGTTTTCTTATTGGTTTTTTGCTTATATCTCGAAAACAGTTACTCCTATCAATTTTTATCTTTCTTTTAAAATTAAAGCTGATAAAGCTTCCTACAAAATAGTTATTTGCATTTTTCTTGTAGGACCAACCATAAGCGAGTTATAGAGTTGGATATAAATAATATTTAACAAAAATTTGCTTTAAATAAAATGTTTGAAATACTGAAATTAAACTAAATTAATTGTGTCTAACACTTTAGTAGAGAAAAAAGAAAAAGACATAAAAGTCACCAAAGTCTTCAAAATCGTTTTTAGTCGTCATATTAATAACAATAACATTAATAATAATAATACTAATAGTACTAAATCTGCTTATATGCAAGCGCTTTATTAAGGTAACAGTTTTTTGGTTTCTTGCTTATATCTCGAAAACAGTTACTCCTATGAATTTTTGTCTTTCTTTCAAAATTAAAGCTGATAAAATATTCTACAAAATAGTTATTTGCATTTTTCTTGTAGGACCAACCATAAGCGAGTTATAGAGTTGGATATAAATAATATATAACAAAAATTTGCTTTAAAATAAAATGTTTGAAAAACTGAAATTAAACTAATTTTACTGTGTCTAACACTTTAGTAGAGGAAAAAGGAAAAGACATAAAAGTCACTAAAGGTTTTGGAGTTGTCTTTAGTTGTCATATTAATAACAATAACATTAATAATAATAATACTAATAGTACTAAATTTGCTTATATGCAAACGCTCAATTAAGGTAACAGTGTTTTGGTTTCTTGCTTATATCTCGAAAACAGTTACTCCTATCAATTTTTATCTTTTTACTAAAATTCAAGCTGATAAAATTTCCTACAAAATAGTTATTTGCATTTTTCATGTAGGACTAACCATAAGCGAGATATAAGTTTGAAAATAATTAATATTTAAAAAAAACTGCTTTAACAGAAAATGTCTTGTGATTTAAAATACACTTAATTTATTAGGTCCAATACTTTATTAGAAGAAAAAGGGGGTGACATATAAGTCACTGAAGTCTTCAGAGTCGATTGTAAATGCTGCATTTTCGTCTTCGTCTCAAACATTGAAAACTGAATTACATTTTTGTTCTGAAACGGTAACAGTTTTCACTTTGGTTTTTTGCTTATATCTCGAAAACAATTACTCCTATCAGTTTTTATTTTTTTTCAAAATAAAGCTGATAAAATTTTCTACAAAATAGTTATTTGCATTTTTCTTGTAGGGCCAACCATAAGCGAGTTATAAAGTTGGATATAAATAATATTTAACAAAAACTTGCTTAAAAATTAAATGTTTGAAATACTGAAATTAAACTAAATTAATTGTGTCTAATACTTTAGTAGAGAAAAAAGAAAAAGACAAAAGTCACCAAAGTCTTCAGAATCGTTTTTAGTCGTCATATTAATAACAATAACATTAATAATAATAATACTAATAGTACTAAATTTGCTTACATGCAAACGCTTAATTCAGGTAACAATTTTTTGGTTTCCTGCTTATATCTCGAAAACAGTTACTCCTATCAATTTTTATTTTTTTACTAAAATTAAAGCTGATAAAATTTCCTACAAAATAGTTAATTGCATTTTTAATGTAGGACTAACCATAAGCGAGATATAAGTTTGAAAATAATTAAAATTTAAAAAAAAGTGCTTCAACAGAAAATGTCTTGTGATTTAAAATACACTTAATTTATTGGGTCCAATACTTTATTAGAAGAAAAAAGAGGTGACAGAAAGGTCACTGAAGTCTTTAGAGTCGTTTGTAAATGCTGCATTTTTGTCTTCGTCTCAAACATTGAAAACTGAATTACATTTTTGTTTAGTAACTGTTACAGTTTTCTTATTGGTTTTTTGCTTATATCTCGAAAACAGTTACTCCTATCAATTTTTATCTTTCTTTTAAAATTAAAGCTGATAAAGCTTCCTACAAAATAGTTATTTGCATTTTTCTTGTAGGACCAACCATAAGCGAGTTATAGAGTTGGATATAAATAATATTTAACAAAAATTTGCTTTAAATAAAATGTTTGAAAAACCGAAATTAAACTAAATTAATTGAGTCTAACACTTTAGTAGAGAAAAAAGAAAAAGACATAAAAGTCACCAAAGTCTTCAGAATCGTTTTTAGTCGTCATATTAATAACAATAACATTAATTATAATAATACTAATAGTACTAAATCTGCTTATATGCAAGCGCTTTATTAAGGTAACAGTTTTTTGGTTTCTTGCTTATATCTCGAAAACAGTTACTCCTATCAATTTTTATCTTTTTTCAAAATTAAAGCTGATAAAATTTCCTACAAAATAGTTATTTGCATTTTTCTTGTAGGACCAACCATAAGCGAGTTATAGAGTTGGATATAAATAATATTTAACAAAAATTTGCTTTAAAATAAAATGTTTGAAAAACTGAAATTAAACTAATTTAATTGTGTCTAACACTTTAGTAGAGGAAAAAGAAGAAGACATAAAAGTCACTAAAGGTTTCAAGGTTGTCTTTAATCGTCATATTAATAACAATAACAATAATAATAATAATAATGCTAATAGTACTAAATTTGCTTATATGCAAACGCTTAATTAAGGTAACAATGTTTTGGTTTCTTGCTCATATCTCGAAAACAGTTACTCCTATCAATTTTTATCTTTTTACTAAAATTCAAGCTGATAAAATTTCCTACAAAATAATTATTTGCATATTTTATGTAGGACTAACCATAAGCGAGATATAAGATTGAAAATAATTAATATTTAAAAAAGAAGTGCTTTAACAGAAAATGTCTTGTGATTTAAAATACACTTAATTTATTAGGTCCAATACTTTATTAGAAAAAAAGGGGGTGACATATAAGTCACTGAAGTCTTCAGAGTCGATTTTAAATGCTGCATTTTCGTCTTCGTCTCAAACATTGAAAACTGAATTACATTTTTGTTCTGAAACGGTAACAGTTTTTACTTTGGTTTTTTGCTTATATCTCGAAAACAGTTACTCCTATCAATTTTTATCTTTATTTCAAAATTAAAGCTGATAACATTTCCTACAAAATAGTTATTTGCATTTTTCTTGTAGGACCAACCATAAGCGAGTTATAAAGTTGGATATAAATAATATTTAACAAAAACTTGCTTAAAAATAAAATGTTTGAAATACTGAAATTAAACTAAATTAATTGTGTCTAACACTTTAGTAGAGAAAAAAGAAAAAGACATAAAAGTCACCAAAGTCTTCAGAATCGTTTTTAGTCGTCATATTAATAACAATAACATTAATAATAATAATACTAATAGTAGTAAATCTGCTTATATGCAAGCGCTTTATTAAGGTAACAGTTTTTTGGTTTCTTGCTTATATCTCGAAAACAGTTACTCCTATGAATTTTTGTCTTTTTTTCAAAATTAAAGCTGATAAAATTTCCTACAAAATAGTTATTTGCATTTTTCTTGTAGGACCAACCATAAACGAGTTATAGAGTTGGATATAAATAATATTTAACAAAAATTTGCTTTAAAATAAAATGTTTGAAAAACTGAAATTAAACTAATTTAATTGTGTCTAACACTTTAGTAGAGGAAAAAGGAAAAGACATAAAAGTCACTAAAGGTTTCAGAGTTGTCTTTAGTTGTCATATTAATAACAATAACATTAATAATAATAATACTAATAGTACTAAATTTGCTTATATGCAAACGCTTAATTAAGGTAACAGTGTTTTGGTTTCTTGCCTATATCTCGAAAACAGTTACTCCTATCAATTTTTATCTTTTTACTAAAATTCAAGCTGATAAAATTTCCTACAAAATAGTTATTTGCATTTTTCATGTAGGACTAACCATAAGCAAGATATATGATTGAAAATAATTAATATTTAAAAAAAAAGTGCTTTAACAGAAAATGTCTTGTGATTTAAAATACACTTAATTTAATGGGTCCAATACTTTATTAGAAGAAAAAGGAAGTGACATAAAAGTCACTGAAGTCTTCAGAGTCGTTCTTAAATGCTGCAGTTTCGTCTTCGTCTCAAACATTGAAAACTGAATTACATTTTTGTTCAGTAACAGTCACAGTTTTCTTATTGGTTTTTTGCTTATATCTCGAAAACAGTTACTCCTATCAATTTTTATCTTTCTGTCAAAATTAAAGCTGATAAAATTTCCTACAAAATAGTTATTTGCATTTTTCTTGTAGGACCAACCATAAGCGAGTTATAGAGTTGGATATAAATAATATTTAACAAAAATTTGCTTTAAAATAAAATGTTTGAAAAACTGAAATTAAACTAATTTAATTGTGTCTAACACTTTAGTAGAGGAAAAAGAAGAAGACATAAAAGTCACTAAAGATTTCAAAGTTGTCTTTAATCGTCATATTAATAACAATAACATTAATAATAATAATACTATTTGTACTAAATTTGCTTATATGCAAACGCTTAATTAAGGTAACAGTGTTTTGGTTTCTTGCTCATATCTCGAAAACAGTTACTCCTATCAATTTTTATTTTTTTACTAAAATTCAAGCTGATAAAATTTCCGACAAAATAGTTATTTGCATTTTTTATGTAGGACTAACCATAAGCGAGATATAAGATTGAAAATAATTAATATTTAAAAAAGAAGTGCTTTAACAGAAAATGTCTTGTGATTTAAAATACACTTAATTTATTAGGTCCAATACTTTATTAAAAAAAAAAGGGGGTGACATATAAGTCACTGAAGTCTTCAGAGTCGATTTTAAATGCTGCATTTTCGTCTTCGTCTCAAACATTGAAAACTGAATTACATTTTTGTTCTGAAACGGTAACAGTTTTTACTTTGGTTTTTTGCTTATATCTCGAAAACAGTTACTCCTATCAATTTTTATCTTTCTTTCAAAATTAAAGCTGATAACATTTCCTACAAAATAGTTATTTGCATTTTTCTTGTAGGACCAACCATAAGCGAGTTATAAAGTTGGATATAAATAATATTTAACAAAAACTTGCTTAAAAATAAAATGTTTGAAATACTGAAATTAAACTAAATTAATTGTGTCTAACACTTTAGTAGAGAAAAAAGAAAAAGACATAAAAGTCACCAAAGTCTTCAGAATCGTTTTTAGTCGTCATATTAATAACAATAACATTAATAATAATAATACTAATAGTACTAAATCTGCTTATATGCAAGCGCTTTATTAAGGTAACAGTTTTTTGGTTTCTTGCTTATATCTCGAAAACAGTTACTCCTATGAATTTTTGTCTTTTTTTCAAAATTAAAGCTGATAAAATTTCCTACAAAATAGTTATTTGCATTTTTCTTGTAGGACCAACCATAAACGAGTTATAGAGTTGGATATAAATAATATTTAACAAAAATTTGCTTTAAAATAAAATGTTTGAAAAACTGAAATTAAACTAATTTAACTGTGTCTAACACTTTAGTAGAGGAAAAAGAAGAAGGCATAAAAGTCACTAAAGGTTTCAAAGTTGTCTTTAATCGTCATATTAATAACAATAACATTAATAATAATAATACTAATAGTACTAAATTTGCTTATATGCAAACGCTTAATTAAGGTAACAGTGTTTTGGTTTCTTGTTCATATCTCGAAAACAGTTACTCCTATCAACTTTTATCTTTTTACTAAAATTCAAGCTGATAAAATTTCCTACAAAATAATTATTTGCATTTTTTATGTAGGACTAACCATAAGCGAGATATAAGATTGAAAATAATTAATATTTAAAAAAGAAGTGCTTTAACAGAAAATGTCTTGTGATTTAAAATACACTTAATTTATTAGGTCCAATACTTTATTAGAAAAAAAGGGGGTGACATATAAGTCACTGAAGTCTTCAGAGTCGATTTTAAATGCTGCATTTTCGTCTTCGTCTCAAACATTGAAAACTGAATTACATTTTTGTTCTGAAACGGTAACAGTTTTTACTTTCGTTTTTTGCTTATATCTCGAAAACAGTTACTCCTATCAATTTTTATCTTTCTGTCAAAATTAAAGCTGATAAAATTTCCTACAAAATAGTTATTTGCATTTTTCTTGTAGGACCAACCATAAGCGAGTTATAGAGTTGGATATAAATAATATTTAACAAAAATTTGCTTTAAAATAAAATGTTTGAAAAACTGAAATTAAACTAATTTAACTGTGTCTAACACTGTAGTAGAGGAAAAAGAAGAAGGCATAAAAGTCACTAAAGGTTTCAAAGTTGTCTTTAATCGTCATATTAATAACAATAACATTAATAATAATAATACTAATAGTACTAAATTTGCTTATATGCAAACGCTTAATTAAGGTAACAGTGTTTTGGTTTCTTGTTCATATCTCGAAAACAGTTACTCCTATCAACTTTTATTTTTTTACTAAAATTCAAGCTGATAAAATTTCCTACAAAATAATTATTTGCATTTTTTATGTAGGACTAACCATAAGCGAGATATAAGATTGAAAATAATTAATATTTAAAAAAGAAGTGCTTTAACAGAAAATGTCTTGTGATTTAAAATACACTTAATTTATTGGGTCCAATACTTTATTAGAAGAAAAAGGAAGTGACATAAAAGTCACTGAAGTCTTCAGAGTCGTTTTTAAATGCTGCAGTTTCGTCTTCGTCTCAAACATTGAAAACTGAATTACATTTTTGTTCAGTAACAGTCACAGTTTTCTTATTGGTTTTTTGCTTATATCTCGAAAACAGTTACTCCTATCAATTTTTATCTTTCTTTCAAAATTAAAGCTGATAACATTTCCTACAAAATAGTAATTTGCATTTTTCTTGTAGGACCAACCATAAGCGAGTTATAAAGTTGGATATAAATAATATTTAACAAAAACTTGCTTAAAAATAAAATGTTTGAAATACTGAAATTAAACTAAATTAATTGTGTCTAACACTTTAGTAGAGAAAAAAGAAAAAGACATAAAAGTCACCAAAGTCTTCAGAATCGTTTTTAGTCGTCATATTAATAACAATAACATTAATAATAATAATACTAATAGTACTAAATTTGCTTATATGCAAACGCTTAATTAAGGTAACAGTGTTTTGGTTTCTTGTTCATATCTCGAAAACAGTTACTCCTATCAACTTTTATCTTTTTACTAAAATTCAAGCTGATAAAATTTCCTACAAAATAATTATTTGCATTTTTTATGTAGGACTAACCATAAGCGAGATATAAGATTGAAAATAATTAATATTTAAAAAAGAAGTGCTTTAACAGAAAATGTCTTGTGATTTAAAATACACTTAATTTATTGGGTCCAATACTTTATTAGAAGAAAAAGGAAGTGACATAAAAGTCACTGAAGTCTTCAGAGTCGTTTTTAAATGCTGCAGTTTCGTCTTCGTCTCAAACATTGAAAACTGAATTACATTTTTGTTCAGTAACAGTCACAGTTTTCTTATTGGTTTTTTGCTTATATCTCGAAAACAGTTACTCCTATCAATTTTTATCTTTCTTTCAAAATTAAAGCTGATAACATTTCCTACAAAATAGTTATTTGCATTTTTCTTGTAGGGCCAACCATAAGCGAGTTATAAAGTTGGATATAAATAATATTTAACAAAAACTTGCTTAAAAATTAAATGTTTGAAATACTGAAATTAAACTAAATTAATTGTGTCTAACACTTTAGTAGAGAAAAAAGAAAAAAACAAAAGTCACCAAAGTCTTCAGAATCGTTTTTAGTCGTCATATTAATAACAATAACATTAATAATAATAATACTAATAGTACTAAATTTGCTTACATGCAAACGCTTAATTCAGGTAACAATTTTTTGGTTTCCTGCTTATATCTCGAAAACAGTTACTCCTATCAATTTTTATTTTTTTACTAAAATTAAAGCTGATAAAATTTCCTACAAAATAGTTATTTGCATTTTTTATGTAGGACTAACCATAAGCGAGATATAAGATTGAAAATAATTAATATTTAAATAAGAAGTGCTTTAACAGAAAATGTCTTGTGATTTAAAATACACTTAATTTATTGGGTCCAATACTTTATTAGAAGAAAAAAGAGGTGACAGAAAGGTCACTGAAGTCTTTAGAGTCGTTTGTAAATGCTGCATTTTCGTCTTCGTCTCAAACATTGAAAACTGAATTACATTTTTGTTCAGTAACTGTTACAGTTTTCTTATTGGTTTTTTGCTTATATCTCGAAAACAGTTACTCCTATCAATTTTTATCTTTCTTTTAAAATTAAAGCTGATAAAGCTTCCTACAAAATAGTTATTTGCATTTTTCTTGTAGGACCAACCATAAGCGAGTTATAGAGTTGGATATAAATAATATTTAACAAAAATTTGCTTTAAATAAAATGTTTGAAATACTGAAATTAAACTAAATTAATTGTGTCTAACACTTTAGTAGAGAAAAAAGAAAAAGACATAAAAGTCACCAAAGTCTTCAAAATCGTTTTTAGTCGTCATATTAATAACAATAACATTAATAATAATAATACTAATAGTACTAAATCTGCTTATATGCAAGCGCTTTATTAAGGTAACAGTTTTTTGGTTTCTTGCTTATATCTCGAAAACAGTTACTCCTATGAATTTTTGTCTTTCTTTCAAAATTAAAGCTGATAAAATATTCTACAAAATAGTTATTTGCATTTTTCTTGTAGGACCAACCATAAGCGAGTTATAGAGTTGGATATAAATAATATATAACAAAAATTTGCTTTAAAATAAAATGTTTGAAAAACTGAAATTAAACTAATTTTACTGTGTCTAACACTTTAGTAGAGGAAAAAGGAAAAGACATAAAAGTCACTAAAGGTTTTGGAGTTGTCTTTAGTTGTCATATTAATAACAATAACATTAATAATAATAATACTAATAGTACTAAATTTGCTTATATGCAAACGCTCAATTAAGGTAACAGTGTTTTGGTTTCTTGCTTATATCTCGAAAACAGTTACTCCTATCAATTTTTATCTTTTTACTAAAATTCAAGCTGATAAAATTTCCTACAAAATAGTTATTTGCATTTTTCATGTAGGACTAACCATAAGCGAGATATAAGTTTGAAAATAATTAATATTTAAAAAAAACTGCTTTAACAGAAAATGTCTTGTGATTTAAAATACACTTAATTTATTAGGTCCAATACTTTATTAGAAGAAAAAGGGGGTGACATATAAGTCACTGAAGTCTTCAGAGTCGATTGTAAATGCTGCATTTTCGTCTTCGTCTCAAACATTGAAAACTGAATTACATTTTTGTTCTGAAACGGTAACAGTTTTCACTTTGGTTTTTTGCTTATATCTCGAAAACAATTACTCCTATCAGTTTTTATTTTTTTTCAAAATAAAGCTGATAAAATTTTCTACAAAATAGTTATTTGCATTTTTCTTGTAGGGCCAACCATAAGCGAGTTATAAAGTTGGATATAAATAATATTTAACAAAAACTTGCTTAAAAATTAAATGTTTGAAATACTGAAATTAAACTAAATTAATTGTGTCTAATACTTTAGTAGAGAAAAAAGAAAAAGACAAAAGTCACCAAAGTCTTCAGAATCGTTTTTAGTCGTCATATTAATAACAATAACATTAATAATAATAATACTAATAGTACTAAATTTGCTTACATGCAAACGCTTAATTCAGGTAACAATTTTTTGGTTTCCTGCTTATATCTCGAAAACAGTTACTCCTATCAATTTTTATTTTTTTACTAAAATTAAAGCTGATAAAATTTCCTACAAAATAGTTAATTGCATTTTTAATGTAGGACTAACCATAAGCGAGATATAAGTTTGAAAATAATTAAAATTTAAAAAAAAGTGCTTCAACAGAAAATGTCTTGTGATTTAAAATACACTTAATTTATTGGGTCCAATACTTTATTAGAAGAAAAAAGAGGTGACAGAAAGGTCACTGAAGTCTTTAGAGTCGTTTGTAAATGCTGCATTTTTGTCTTCGTCTCAAACATTGAAAACTGAATTACATTTTTGTTTAGTAACTGTTACAGTTTTCTTATTGGTTTTTTGCTTATATCTCGAAAACAGTTACTCCTATCAATTTTTATCTTTCTTTTAAAATTAAAGCTGATAAAGCTTCCTACAAAATAGTTATTTGCATTTTTCTTGTAGGACCAACCATAAGCGAGTTATAGAGTTGGATATAAATAATATTTAACAAAAATTTGCTTTAAATAAAATGTTTGAAAAACCGAAATTAAACTAAATTAATTGAGTCTAACACTTTAGTAGAGAAAAAAGAAAAAGACATAAAAGTCACCAAAGTCTTCAGAATCGTTTTTAGTCGTCATATTAATAACAATAACATTAATTATAATAATACTAATAGTACTAAATCTGCTTATATGCAAGCGCTTTATTAAGGTAACAGTTTTTTGGTTTCTTGCTTATATCTCGAAAACAGTTACTCCTATCAATTTTTATCTTTTTTCAAAATTAAAGCTGATAAAATTTCCTACAAAATAGTTATTTGCATTTTTCTTGTAGGACCAACCATAAGCGAGTTATAGAGTTGGATATAAATAATATTTAACAAAAATTTGCTTTAAAATAAAATGTTTGAAAAACTGAAATTAAACTAATTTAATTGTGTCTAACACTTTAGTAGAGGAAAAAGAAGAAGACATAAAAGTCACTAAAGGTTTCAAGGTTGTCTTTAATCGTCATATTAATAACAATAACAATAATAATAATAATAATGCTAATAGTACTAAATTTGCTTATATGCAAACGCTTAATTAAGGTAACAATGTTTTGGTTTCTTGCTCATATCTCGAAAACAGTTACTCCTATCAATTTTTATCTTTTTACTAAAATTCAAGCTGATAAAATTTCCTACAAAATAATTATTTGCATATTTTATGTAGGACTAACCATAAGCGAGATATAAGATTGAAAATAATTAATATTTAAAAAAGAAGTGCTTTAACAGAAAATGTCTTGTGATTTAAAATACACTTAATTTATTAGGTCCAATACTTTATTAGAAAAAAAGGGGGTGACATATAAGTCACTGAAGTCTTCAGAGTCGATTTTAAATGCTGCATTTTCGTCTTCGTCTCAAACATTGAAAACTGAATTACATTTTTGTTCTGAAACGGTAACAGTTTTTACTTTGGTTTTTTGCTTATATCTCGAAAACAGTTACTCCTATCAATTTTTATCTTTATTTCAAAATTAAAGCTGATAACATTTCCTACAAAATAGTTATTTGCATTTTTCTTGTAGGACCAACCATAAGCGAGTTATAAAGTTGGATATAAATAATATTTAACAAAAACTTGCTTAAAAATAAAATGTTTGAAATACTGAAATTAAACTAAATTAATTGTGTCTAACACTTTAGTAGAGAAAAAAGAAAAAGACATAAAAGTCACCAAAGTCTTCAGAATCGTTTTTAGTCGTCATATTAATAACAATAACATTAATAATAATAATACTAATAGTAGTAAATCTGCTTATATGCAAGCGCTTTATTAAGGTAACAGTTTTTTGGTTTCTTGCTTATATCTCGAAAACAGTTACTCCTATGAATTTTTGTCTTTTTTTCAAAATTAAAGCTGATAAAATTTCCTACAAAATAGTTATTTGCATTTTTCTTGTAGGACCAACCATAAACGAGTTATAGAGTTGGATATAAATAATATTTAACAAAAATTTGCTTTAAAATAAAATGTTTGAAAAACTGAAATTAAACTAATTTAATTGTGTCTAACACTTTAGTAGAGGAAAAAGGAAAAGACATAAAAGTCACTAAAGGTTTCAGAGTTGTCTTTAGTTGTCATATTAATAACAATAACATTAATAATAATAATACTAATAGTACTAAATTTGCTTATATGCAAACGCTTAATTAAGGTAACAGTGTTTTGGTTTCTTGCCTATATCTCGAAAACAGTTACTCCTATCAATTTTTATCTTTTTACTAAAATTCAAGCTGATAAAATTTCCTACAAAATAGTTATTTGCATTTTTCATGTAGGACTAACCATAAGCAAGATATATGATTGAAAATAATTAATATTTAAAAAAAAATTGCTTTAACAGAAAATGTCTTGTGATTTAAAATACACTTAATTTAATGGGTCCAATACTTTATTAGAAGAAAAAGGAAGTGACATAAAAGTCACTGAAGTCTTCAGAGTCGTTCTTAAATGCTGCAGTTTCGTCTTCGTCTCAAACATTGAAAACTGAATTACATTTTTGTTCAGTAACAGTCACAGTTTTCTTATTGGTTTTTTGCTTATATCTCGAAAACAGTTACTCCTATCAATTTTTATCTTTCTGTCAAAATTAAAGCTGATAAAATTTCCTACAAAATAGTTATTTGCATTTTTCTTGTAGGACCAACCATAAGCGAGTTATAGAGTTGGATATAAATAATATTTAACAAAAATTTGCTTTAAAATAAAATGTTTGAAAAACTGAAATTAAACTAATTTAATTGTGTCTAACACTTTAGTAGAGGAAAAAGAAGAAGACATAAAAGTCACTAAAGATTTCAAAGTTGTCTTTAATCGTCATATTAATAACAATAACATTAATAATAATAATACTATTTGTACTAAATTTGCTTATATGCAAACGCTTAATTAAGGTAACAGTGTTTTGGTTTCTTGCTCATATCTCGAAAACAGTTACTCCTATCAATTTTTATTTTTTTACTAAAATTCAAGCTGATAAAATTTCCGACAAAATAGTTATTTGCATTTTTTATGTAGGACTAACCATAAGCGAGATATAAGATTGAAAATAATTAATATTTAAAAAAGAAGTGCTTTAACAGAAAATGTCTTGTGATTTAAAATACACTTAATTTATTAGGTCCAATACTTTATTAAAAAAAAAAGGGGGTGACATATAAGTCACTGAAGTCTTCAGAGTCGATTTTAAATGCTGCATTTTCGTCTTCGTCTCAAACATTGAAAACTGAATTACATTTTTGTTCTGAAACGGTAACAGTTTTTACTTTGGTTTTTTGCTTATATCTCGAAAACAGTTACTCCTATCAATTTTTATCTTTCTTTCAAAATTAAAGCTGATAACATTTCCTACAAAATAGTTATTTGCATTTTTCTTGTAGGACCAACCATAAGCGAGTTATAAAGTTGGATATAAATAATATTTAACAAAAACTTGCTTAAAAATAAAATGTTTGAAATACTGAAATTAAACTAAATTAATTGTGTCTAACACTTTAGTAGAGAAAAAAGAAAAAGACATAAAAGTCACCAAAGTCTTCAGAATCGTTTTTAGTCGTCATATTAATAACAATAACATTAATAATAATAATACTAATAGTACTAAATCTGCTTATATGCAAGCGCTTTATTAAGGTAACAGTTTTTTGGTTTCTTGCTTATATCTCGAAAACAGTTACTCCTATGAATTTTTGTCTTTTTTTCAAAATTAAAGCTGATAAAATTTCCTACAAAATAGTTATTTGCATTTTTCTTGTAGGACCAACCATAAACGAGTTATAGAGTTGGATATAAATAATATTTAACAAAAATTTGCTTTAAAATAAAATGTTTGAAAAACTGAAATTAAACTAATTTAACTGTGTCTAACACTTTAGTAGAGGAAAAAGAAGAAGGCATAAAAGTCACTAAAGGTTTCAAAGTTGTCTTTAATCGTCATATTAATAACAATAACATTAATAATAATAATACTAATAGTACTAAATTTGCTTATATGCAAACGCTTAATTAAGGTAACAGTGTTTTGGTTTCTTGTTCATATCTCGAAAACAGTTACTCCTATCAACTTTTATCTTTTTACTAAAATTCAAGCTGATAAAATTTCCTACAAAATAATTATTTGCATTTTTTATGTAGGACTAACCATAAGCGAGATATAAGATTGAAAATAATTAATATTTAAAAAAGAAGTGCTTTAACAGAAAATGTCTTGTGATTTAAAATACACTTAATTTATTAGGTCCAATACTTTATTAGAAAAAAAGGGGGTGACATATAAGTCACTGAAGTCTTCAGAGTCGATTTTAAATGCTGCATTTTCGTCTTCGTCTCAAACATTGAAAACTGAATTACATTTTTGTTCTGAAACGGTAACAGTTTTTACTTTCGTTTTTTGCTTATATCTCGAAAACAGTTACTCCTATCAATTTTTATCTTTCTGTCAAAATTAAAGCTGATAAAATTTCCTACAAAATAGTTATTTGCATTTTTCTTGTAGGACCAACCATAAGCGAGTTATAGAGTTGGATATAAATAATATTTAACAAAAATTTGCTTTAAAATAAAATGTTTGAAAAACTGAAATTAAACTAATTTAACTGTGTCTAACACTGTAGTAGAGGAAAAAGAAGAAGGCATAAAAGTCACTAAAGGTTTCAAAGTTGTCTTTAATCGTCATATTAATAACAATAACATTAATAATAATAATACTAATAGTACTAAATTTGCTTATATGCAAACGCTTAATTAAGGTAACAGTGTTTTGGTTTCTTGTTCATATCTCGAAAACAGTTACTCCTATCAACTTTTATTTTTTTACTAAAATTCAAGCTGATAAAATTTCCTACAAAATAATTATTTGCATTTTTTATGTAGGACTAACCATAAGCGAGATATAAGATTGAAAATAATTAATATTTAAAAAAGAAGTGCTTTAACAGAAAATGTCTTGTGATTTAAAATACACTTAATTTATTGGGTCCAATACTTTATTAGAAGAAAAAGGAAGTGACATAAAAGTCACTGAAGTCTTCAGAGTCGTTTTTAAATGCTGCAGTTTCGTCTTCGTCTCAAACATTGAAAACTGAATTACATTTTTGTTCAGTAACAGTCACAGTTTTCTTATTGGTTTTTTGCTTATATCTCGAAAACAGTTACTCCTATCAATTTTTATCTTTCTTTCAAAATTAAAGCTGATAACATTTCCTACAAAATAGTAATTTGCATTTTTCTTGTAGGACCAACCATAAGCGAGTTATAAAGTTGGATATAAATAATATTTAACAAAAACTTGCTTAAAAATAAAATGTTTGAAATACTGAAATTAAACTAAATTAATTGTGTCTAACACTTTAGTAGAGAAAAAAGAAAAAGACATAAAAGTCACCAAAGTCTTCAGAATCGTTTTTAGTCGTCATATTAATAACAATAACATTAATAATAATAATACTAATAGTACTAAATTTGCTTATATGCAAACGCTTAATTAAGGTAACAGTGTTTTGGTTTCTTGTTCATATCTCGAAAACAGTTACTCCTATCAACTTTTATCTTTTTACTAAAATTCAAGCTGATAAAATTTCCTACAAAATAATTATTTGCATTTTTTATGTAGGACTAACCATAAGCGAGATATAAGATTGAAAATAATTAATATTTAAAAAAGAAGTGCTTTAACAGAAAATGTCTTGTGATTTAAAATACACTTAATTTATTGGGTCCAATACTTTATTAGAAGAAAAAGGAAGTGACATAAAAGTCACTGAAGTCTTCAGAGTCGTTTTTAAATGCTGCAGTTTCGTCTTCGTCTCAAACATTGAAAACTGAATTACATTTTTGTTCAGTAACAGTCACAGTTTTCTTATTGGTTTTTTGCTTATATCTCGAAAACAGTTACTCCTATCAATTTTTATCTTTCTTTCAAAATTAAAGCTGATAACATTTCCTACAAAATAGTTATTTGCATTTTTCTTGTAGGACCAACCATAAGCGAGTTATAAAGTTGGATATAAATAATATTTAACAAAAACTTGCTTAAAAATAAAATGTTTGAAATACTGAAATTAAACTAAATTAATTGTGTCTAACACTTTAGTAGAGAAAAAAGAAAAAGACATAAAAGTCACCAAAGTCTTCAGAATCGTTTTTAGTCGTCATATTAATAACAATAACATTAATAATAATAATACTAATAGTACTAAATCTGCTTATATGCAAGCGCTTTATTAAGGTAACAGTTTTTTGGTTTCTTGCTTATATCTCGAAAACAGTTACTCCTATGAATTTTTGTCTTTTTTTTAAAATTAAAGCTGATAAAATTTCCTACAAAATAGTTATTTGCATTTTTCTTGTAGGACCAACCATAAGCGAGTTATAGAGTTGGATATAAATAATTTTTAACAAAAATTTGCTTTAAAATAAAATGTTTGAAAAACTGAAATTAAACTAATTTACTTGTGTCTAACACTTTAGTAGAGGAAAAAGGAAAAGACATAAAAGTCACTAAAGGTTTCAGAGTTGTCTTTAGATGTCATATTAATAACAATAACATTAATAATAATAATACTAATAGTACTAAATTTGCTTATATGCAAACGCTTAATTAAGGTAACAGTGTTTTGGTTTCTTGCTTATATCTCGAAAACAGTTACTCCTATCAATTTTTATCTTTTTACTGAAATTCAAGTTGATAAAATTTCCTACAAAATAGTTATTTGCATTTTTCATGTAGGACTAACCATAAGCGAGATATATGATTGAAAATAATTAATATTTAAAAAAAAAGTGCTTTAACAGAAAATGTCTTGTGATTTAAAATACACTTAATTTATTGGGTCCAATACTTTATTAGAAGAAAAAGGAAGTGACATAAAAGTCACTGAAGTCTTCAGAGTCGATTTTAAATGCTGCAGTTTCGTCTTCGTCTCAAACATTGAAAACTGAATTACATTTTTGTTCAGTAACAGTCACAGTTTTCTTATTGGTTTTTTGCTTATATCTCGAAAACAGTTACTCCTATCAATTTTTATCTTTCTGTCAAAATTAAAGCTGATAAAATTTCCTACAAAATAGTTATTTGCATTTTTCTTGTAGGACCAACCATAAGCGAGTTATAGAGTTGGATATAAATAATATTTAACAAAAACTTGCTTAAAAATAAAATGTTTGAAATACTGAAATTAAACTAAATTAATTGTGTCTAACACTTTAGTAGAGAAAAAAGAAAAGGACATAAAAGTCACCAAAGTCTTCAAAATCGTTTTTAGTCGTCATATTAATAACAATAACATTAATAATAATAATACTAATAGTACTAAATCTGCTTATATGCAAGCGCTTTATTAAGGTAACAGTTTTTTGGTTTCTTGCTTATATCTCGAAAACAGTTACTCCTATGAATTTTTGTCTTTCTTTCAAAATTAAAGCTGATAAAATATTCTACAGAATAGTTATTTGCATTTTTCTTGTAGGACCAACCATAAGCGAGTTATAAAGTTGGATATAAATAATATTTAACAAAAACTTGCTTTAAAATAAAATGTTTGAAAAACTGAAATTAAACTAATTTAATTGTGTCTAACACTTTAGTAGAGGAAAAAGAAGAAGACATAAAAGTCACTAAAGGTTTCAAAGTTGTCTTTAATCGTCATATTAATAACAATAACATTAATAATAATAATACTAATAGTACTAAATTTGCTTATATGCAAACGCTTAATTAAGGTAACAGTGTTTTGGTTTCTTGCTCATATCTCGAAAACAGTTACTTCTATCAATTTTTATCTTTTTACTAAAATTCAAGCTGATAAAATTTCCTACAAAATAGTTATTTGCATTTTTTATGTAGGACTAACCATAAGCGAGATATAAGATTTAAAATAATTAATATTTAAAAAAGAAGTGCTTTAACAGAAAATGACTTGTGATTTAACATACACTTAATTTATTAGGTCCAATACTTTATTAGAAAAAAAAGGGGGTGACATATAAGTCACTGAAGTCTTCAGAGTCGATTTTAAATGCTGCATTTTCGTCTTCGTCTCAAACATTGAAAACTGAATTACATTTTTGTTCTGAAACGGTAACAGTTTTTACTTTGGTTTTTTGCTTATATCTCGAAAACAGTTACTCCTATCAATTTTTATCTTTCTTTCAAAATTAAAGCTGATAACATTTCCTACAAAATAGTTTTTTGCATTTTTCTTGTAGGACCAACCATAAGCGAGTTATAAAGTTGGATATAAATAATATGTAACAAAAACTTGCTTAAAAATAAAATGTTTGAAATACTGAAATTAAACTAAATTAATTGTGTCTAACACTTTAGTAGAGAAAAAAGAAAAGGACATAAAAGTCACCAAAGTCTTCAGAATCGTTTTTAGTCGTCATATTAATAACAATAACATTAATAATAATAATACTAATAGTACTAAATCTGCTTATATGCAAGCGCTTTATTAAGGTAACAGTTTTTTGGTTTCTTGCTTATATCTCGAAAACAGTTACTCCTATGAATTTTTGTCTTTCTTCCAAAATTAAAGCTGATAAAATATTCTACAGAATAGTTATTTGCATTTTTCTTGTAGGACCAACCATAAGCGAGTTATAGAGTTGGATATAAATAATATTTAACAAAAATTTGCTTTAAAATAAAATGTTTGAAAAACTGAAATTAAACTAATTTAACTGTGTCTAACACTTTAGTAGAGAAAAAAGGAAAAGACATAAAAGTCACTAAAGGTTTCAGAGTTGTCTTTAGTTGTCATATTAATAACAATAACATTAATAATAATAATACTAATAGTACTAAATTTGCTTATATGCAAACGCTTAATTAAGGTAACAGTGTTTTGGTTTCTTGCTTATATCTCGAAAACAGTTACTCCTATCAATTTTTATCTTTTTACTAAAATTCAAGCTGATAAAATTTCCTACAAAATAGTTATTTGCATTTTTCATGTAGGACTAACCATAAGCGAGATATATGATTGAAAATAATTAATATTTAAAAAAAAGTGCTTTAACAGAAAATGTCTTGTGATTTAAAATACACTTAATTTATTCGGTCCAATACTTTATTAGAAGAAAAAGGAAGTGACATAAAAGTCACTGAAGTCTTCAGAGTCGTTTTTAAATGCTGCAGTTTCGTCTTGGTCTCAAACATTGAAAACCGAATTACATTTTTGTTCAGTAACAGTCACAGTTTTTTTATTGGTTTTTTGCTTATATCTCGAAAACAGTTACTCCTATCAATTTTTATCTTTCTTTCAAAATTAAAGCTGATAAAATTTCCTACAAAATAGTTATTTGCATTTTTCTTGTAGGACCAACCATAAGCGAGTTATAGAGTTGGATATAAATAATATTTAACAAAAATTTGCTTTAAAATAAAATGTTTGAAAAACTGAAATTAAACTAATTTAATTGTGTCTAACACTTTAGTAGAGGAAAAAGAAGAAGACATAAAAGTCACTAAAGGTTTCAAAGTTGTCTTTAATCGTCATATTAATAACAAAAACATTAATAATAATAATACTAATAGTACTAAATTTGCTTATATGCAAACGCTTAATTAAGGTAACAGTGTTTTGGTTTCTTGCTCATATCTCGAAAACAGTTACTCCTATCAATTTTTATCTTTTTACTAAAATTCAAGCTGATAAAATTTCCTACAAAATAGTTATTTGCATTTTTTATGTAGGACTAACCATAAGTGAGATATAAGATTGAAAATAATTAATATTTAAAAAAGAAGTGCTTTAACAGAAAATGTCTTGTGATTTAAAATACACTTAATTTATTAGGTCCAATACTTTATTAGAAAAAAAAGGGGGTGACATATAAGTCACTGAAGTCTTCAGAGTCGATTTTAAATGCTGCATTTTCGTCTTCGTCTCAAACATTGAAAACTGAATTACATTTTTGTTCTGAAATGGTAACAGTTTTTACATTGGTTTTTTGCTTATATCTCGAAAACATCAATTTTTATCTTTCTTTCAAAATTAAAGCTGATAACATTTCCTACAAAATAGTTATTTGCATTTTTCTTGTAGGACCAACCATAAGCGAGTTATAAAGTTGGATATAAATAATATTTAACAAAAACTTGCTTAAAAATAAAATGTTTGAAATACTGAAATTAAACTAAATTAATTGTGTCTAACACTTTAGTAGAGAAAAAAGAAAAAGACATAAAAGTCACCAAAGTCTTCAGAATCGTTTTTAGTCGTCATATTAATAACAATAACATTAATAATAATAATACTAATAGTACTAAATCTGCTTATATGCAAGCGCTTTATTAAGGTAATAGTTTTTTGGTTTCTTGCTTATATCTCGAAAACAGTTACTCCTATGAATTTTTGTCTTTTTTTCAAAATTAAAGCTGATAAAATTTTCTACAAAATAGTTATTTGCATTTTTCTTGTAGGACCAACCATAAGCGAGTTATAGAGTTGGATATAAATAATTTTTAATAAAAATTTGCTTTAAAATAAAATGTTTGAAAAACTGAAATTAAACTAATTTAATTGTGTCTAACACTTTAGTAGAGGAAAAAGGAAAAGACATAAAAGTCACTAAAGGTTTCAGAGTTGTCTTTAGTTGTCATATTAATAACAATAACATTAATAATAATAATACTAATAGTACTAAATTTGCTTATATGCAAACGCTTAATTAAGGTTACAGTGTTTTGGTTTCTTGCTTATATCTCGAAAACAGTTACTCCTATCAATTTTTATCTTTTTACTAAAATTCAAGCTGATAAAATTTCCTATAAAATAGTTATTTGCATTTTTCATGTAGGACTAACCATAAGCGAGATATATGATTGAAAATAATTAATATTTAAAAAAAAAGTGCTTTAACAGAAAATGTCTTGTGATTTAAAATACACTTAATTTATTGGGTCCAATACTTTATTAGAAGAAAAAGGAAGTGACATAAAAGTCACTGAAGTCTTCAGAGTCGTTTTTAAATGCTGCAGTTTCGTCTTCGTCTCAAACATTGAAAACTGAATTACATTTTTGTTCAGTAACAGTCACAGTTTTCTTATTGGTTTTTTGCTTATATCTCGAAAACAGTTACTCCTATCAATTTTTATCTTTCTGTCAAAATTAAAGTTGATAAAATTTCCTACAAAATAAATATTTGCATTTTTCTTGTAGGACCAACCATAAGCGAGTTATAGAGTTGGATATAAATAATATTTAACAAAAATTTGCTTTAAAATAAAATGTTTGAAAAACTGAAATTAAACTAATTTAATTGTGTCTAACACTTTAGTAGAGGAAAAAGAAGAAGACATAAAAGTCACTAAAGGTTTCAAAGTTGTCTTTAATCGTCATATTAATAACAATAACATTAATAATAATAATACTAATAGTACTAAATTTGCTTATATGCAAACGCTTAATTAAGGTAACAGTGTTTTGGTTTCTTGCTCATATCTCGAAAACAGTTACTCCTATCAATTTTTATCTTTCTTTCAAAATTAAAGCTGATAACATTTCCTACAAAATAGTTATTTGCATTTTTCTTGTGGGACCAACCATAAGCGAGTTATAAAGTTGGATATAAATAATATTTAACAAAAACTTGCTTAAAAATAAAATGTTTGAAATACTGAAATTAAACTAAATTAATTGTGTCTAACACTTTAGTAGAGAAAAAAGAAAAAGACATAAAAGTCACCAAAGTCTTCAGAATCGTTTTTAGTCGTCATATTAATAACAATAACATTAATAATAATAATACTAATAGTACTAAATCTGCTTATATGCAAGCGCTTTATTAAGGTAACAGTTTTTTGGTTTCTTGCTTATATCTCGAAAACAGTTACTCCTATGAATTTTTGTCTTTTTTTCAAAATTAAAGCTGATAAAATTTCCTACAAAATAGTTATTTGCATTTTTCTTGTAGGACCAACCATAAGCGAGTTATAGAGTTGGATATAAATACTTTTTAACAAAAATTTGCTTTAAAATAAAATGTTTGAAAAACTGAAATTAAACTAATTTAATTGTGTCTAACACTTTAGTAGAGGAAAAAGGAAAAGACATAAAAGTCACTAAAGGTTTCAGAGTTGTCTTTAGTTGTCATATTAATAACAATAACATTAATAATAATAATACTAATAGTACTAAATTTGCTTATATGCAAACGCTTAATTAAGGTTACAGTGTTTTGGTTTCTTGCTTATATCTCGAAAACAGTTACTCCTATCAATTTTTATCTTTTTACTAAAATTCAAGCTGATAAAATTTCCTATAAAATAGTTATTTGCATTTTTCATGTAGGACAAACCATAAGCGAGATATATGATTGAAAATAATTAATATTTAAAAAAAAAGTGCTTTAGCAGAAAATATCTTGTGATTTAAAATACACTTAATTTATTGGGTCCAATACTTTATTAGAAGAAAAAGGAAGTGACATAAAAGTCACTGAAGTCTTCAGAGTCGTTTTTAAATGCTGCAGTTTCGTCTTCGTCTCAAACATTGAAAACTGAATTACATTTTTGTTCAGTAACAGTCACAGTTTTCTTATTGGTTTTTTGCTTATATCTCGAAAACAGTTACTCCTATCAATTTTTATCTTTCTGTCAAAATTAAAGCTGATAAAATTTCCTACAAAATAGTTATTTGCATTTTTCTTGTAGGACCAACCATAAGCGAGTTATAGAGTTGGATATAAATAATATTTAACAAAAATTTGCTTTAAAATAAAATGTTTGAAAAACTGAAATTAGACTAATTTAATTGTGTCTAACACTTTAGTAGAGGAAAAAGAAGAAGACATAAAAGTCACTAAAGGTTTCAAAGTTGTCTTTAATCGTCATATTAATAACAATAACATTAATAATAATAATACTAATAGTACTAAATTTGCTTATATGCAAACGCTTAATTAAGGTAACAGTGTTTTGGTTTCTTGCTCATATCTCGAAAACAGTAACTCCTATCAACTTTTATTTTTTTACTAAAATTCAAGCTGATAAAATTTCCTACAAAATAATTATTTGCATTTTTTATGTAGGACTAACCATAAGCGAGATATAAGATTGAAAATAATTAATATTTAAAAAAGAAGTGCTTTAACAGAAAATGTCTTGTGATTTAAAATACACTTAATTTATTAGGTCCAATACTTTATTAGAAAAAAAGGGGGTGACATATAAGTCACTGAAGTCTTCAGAGTCGATTTTAAATGCTGCATTTTCGTCTTCGTCTCAAACATTGAAAACTGAATTACATTTTTGTTCAGTAACTGTAACAGTTTTCACTTTGGTTTTTTGTTAATATCTCGAAAACAATTACTCCTATCAATTTTTATCGTTCTTTCAAAATTAAAGCTGATAAAATTTCCTTCAAAATAATTATTTGCATTTCTTTTGTAAGACCAACCATAAGCGAGTTATAGAGTTGGATATAAATAATCTTTAACAAAAATTTGCTTTAAAATAAAATGTTTGAAAAACCGAAATTAAACTAAATTAATTGAGTCTAACACTTTAGTAGAGGAAAAAGGAGAAAACATAAAAGTCACCAAAGTCTTGAGAGTCGTTTTTAGTATTCATATTAATAACAATAACATTAATAATCATAATACTAATAGTACTAAATTTGCTTACATGCAAACGCTTAATTCAGGTAACAATTTTTTGGTTTCTTGCTTATATCTCGAAAACAGTTACTCCTATCAATTTTTATCTTTTTACTAAAATTAAAGCTGATAAAATTTCCTACAAAATAGTTAATTGCATTTTTAATGTAGGACTAACCATAAGCGAGATATAAGTTTGAAAATAATTAAAATTTAAAAAAAAGTGCTTCAACAGAAAATGTCTTGTGATTTTAAATACACTTAATTTATTGGGTCCAATACTTTATTAGAAGAAAAAAGAGGTGACAGAAAGGTCACTGAAGTCTTTAGAGTCGTTTGTAAATGCTGCATTTTCGTCTTCCTCTCAAACATTGAAAACTGAATTACATTTTTGTTCAGTAACTGTTACAGTTTTCTTAGTGGTTTTTTGCTTATATCTCGAAAACAGTTACTCCTATCAATTTTTATCTTTCTTTTAAAATTAAAGCTGATAAAGCTTCCTACAAAATAGTTATTTGCATTTTTCTTGTAGGACCAACCATAAGCGAGTTATAGAGTTGGATATAAATAATAAATAATAAAAATAAAAAAAATGTTTGAAATACTGAAATTAAACTAAATTAATTGTGTCTAATACTTTAGTAGAGGAAAAAAATGAAGACATAAAAGTCACTAAAGGTTTCAGAGTCGTCTTTAATCGTCATATTAATAACAATAACATTAATAATAATAATACTAATAGTACTAAATTTGCTTATATGCAAACGCTTAATTAAGTTAACAGTTTTTTGGTTTCTTGCTTATATCTCGAAAACAGTTACTCCTATCAATTTTTATCTTTTTACTAAAATTAAAGCTGATAAAATTTCCTCCAAAATAGTAATTTGCATTTTTTATGTAGGACTAACCATAAGCGAGATATAAGTTTGAAAATAACTAATATTTAAAAAAAAGTGCTTTAACAGAAAATGTCTTGTGATTTAAAATACACTTAATTTATTGGGTCCAATACTTTATTAGAAGAAAAAGGAAGTGACATAAAAGTCACTGAAGTCTTCAGAGTCGATTTTAAATGCTTCATTTTCGTCTTCGTCTCAAACATTGAAAACTGAATTACATTTTTGTTCAGTAACTGTTACAGTTTTCTTATTGGTTTTTTGCTTATATCTCAAAAACTGTTACTCCTATCAATTTTTATCTTTCTTTCAAAATTAAAGCTGATAAAATTTCCTACAAAATCGTTATTTGCATTTTTCTTGTAGAACCAACCATAAGCGAGTTATAGAGTTGGATATAAATAATCTTTAACAAAAATTTGCTTTAAAATAAAATGTTTGAAAAACCGATATTAAACTAAATTAATTGGGTCTAACACTTTAGTAGAGGAAAAAGGAGAAGACATAAAGTCACCAAAGTCTTCAGAGTTGTTTTTAGTACTAAATTTGCTTATATGCAAGCGCTTAATTAAGGTAACAGTTTTTTGGTTTCTTGCTTATATCTCAAAAGCAGTTACTCCTATCAATTTTTATCTTTTTACTAAAATTAAAGCTGATAAAATTTCCTACAAAATAGTAATTTGCATTTTTCATGTAGGACTAACCATAAGCGAGATATAAGTTTGAAAATAATTAATATTTAAAAAAAAAGTGTTTTAACAGAAAATGTCTTTAGATTTAAAATACACTTAATTTATTGGGTCCAATAGTTTATTAGAAGAAAAAGGAGGTGACATAAAAGTCACTGAAGTCTTCAGAGTCGATTTTAAATGCTGCATTTTCGTCTTCGTCTCAAAAATTGAAAACTGAATTACATTTTTGTTCAGTAACAGTTACAGTTTTCATATTGGTTTTTTGCTTATATCTCAAAAACTGTTACTCCTATCAATTTTTATCTTTATCTCAAAATTAAAGCTGATAAAATTTCCTACAAAATCGGTATTTGCATTTTTCATGTAGGACCAACCATAAGCGAGTTATAGAGTTGGATATAAATAGTCTTCAACAAAAATTTGCTTTAAAATAAAATGTTTGAAAAACCGATATTAAACTAATTTAATTGTGTCTAACACTTTAGTAGAGGAAAAAGAAAAAGACAAAAGTCACTAAAGGTTTCAGAGTCGTCTTTAGTCGTCATATTAATAACAATAACATTAATGATAATAATACTAATAGTACTAAATTTGCTTATATGCAAACGCTTAATTAAGGTAACAGTGTTTTGGTTTCTTGCTTATATCTCGAAAACAGTTACTCCTATCAATTTTTATCTTTTTACAAAAATTAAAGCTGATAAAATTTCCTACAAAATAGTTATTTGCATTTTTTATGTAGGACTAACCATAAGCGAGATATAAGTTTGAAAATAATTAATATTTAAAAAAAAAGTGTTTGACAGAAAATGTCTTGTGATTTATAATACACTTAATTTATTGGGTCCAATACTTTATTAGAAGAAAAGGGAGGAGACATAAAAGTCACTGAAGTTTTAAGAGTCGTTTTTAAATGCTGCATTTTCGTCTTCGTCTCAAACATTGAAAACTGAATTACATTTTTGTTCAGTAACTGTAACAGTTTTCACTTTGGTTTTTTGCTTATATCTCGAAAACAATTACTCTTATCAATTTTTATCTTTCTTTCAAAATTAAAGCTGATAAAATTTGCTACAAAATAGTTATTTGCATTTTTTTTGTAAGACCAACCATAAGCGAGTTATAGTGTTGGATATAAATAATCATTAACAAAAATTTGCTTTAAAATAAAATGTTTGAAAAACCGAAATTAAACTAAATAAATTGAGTCTAACACTTTAGTATAGGAAAAAGGAGAAAACATAAAAGTCACCAAAGTCTTGAGAGTCGTTTTTAGTCGTCTCTATAATTCGCTTATGGTTGGTCTTACAAAAAAAATGCAATTAACTATTTTGTAGGAAATTTTATCAGCTTTAATTTTGAAAAAAAAGTAAAAATTGATAGGAGTAACTGGTTTCGAGATATAAGCAAAAAACCAATAAGAAAACAGTAACTGTTACTGAACAAAAATGTAATTCAGTTTTCAATATTTGAGACTAAGACGAAAATGCAGCATTTAAAAACGACTCTGAAGACTTCAGTGACTTTTATGTCACCTCCTGTTTCTTCTAATAAAGTATTGGACCCATTAAATTAAGTGTATTTTAAATCACAAGATATTTTCTGTTAAAGCAATTTTTTTTTAAATATTAATTATTTACAAACTTATATCTCGCTTATGGTTAGTCCTACATAAAAAATGCAAATAACTATTTTGTAGGAAATTTTATCAGCTTTAATTTTAGTGAAAAGATAAAAATTGATAGGAGTAACTGTTTTCGAGATATAAGCAAGAAACTGTTATCTTAATTAAGCGCTTGCATATATGCAAATTTAGTAATATTAGTATTATTATTATTAATGTTATTGTTATTAATATGACGACTTACAAACTTATATCTCGCTTATGGTTAGTCCTACATAAAAAATGCAAATAACTATTTTGTAGGAAATTTTATCAGCTTTAATTTTAGTGAAAAGATAAAAATTAATAGGAGTAACTGTTTTCGAGATATATGCAAGAAACCAAAAAACTGTTACCTTAATTAAGGGCTTACATATAAGCAAATATAGTACTAAAAACAACTCTGAAAACTTTGGTGACTTTTATGTCACCTCCTTTTTCTTCTAATAAAGTATTGGACCCATTAAATTAAGTGTATTTTAAATCACAAGACATTTTCTGTTAAAGCACTTTTTCTTTAAATATTAATTATTTTCAAACTTATATCTCGCTTATGGTTAGTTCTACATAAAAAATGCAAATAACTATTTTGTAGGAAATTTTATAAGCTTTAATTTTAGTAAAAAGATAAAAATTGATAGGAGTAACTGTTTTCGAGATATAAGCAAGAAACTGTTACCTTAATTAAGCGCTTGCATATAAGCAAATTTAGTACTATTAGTATTATTATTATTAATGTTATTGTTATTAATATGACGACTAAAGACGACTCTAAAACCTTTAGTGACTTTTATGTCTTTTTCTTTTTCCTCTACTAAAGTGTTAGACACAATTAATTTAGTTTAATTTCAGTATTTCAAACATTTTATTTTAAAGCAAATTTTTGTTAAATATTATTTATATCCATCTCTATAACTCGCTTATGCTTGGTCCTACAAAAAAAATGCAAATAACTATTTTGTAGGAAATTTTATCAGCTTTAATTTTAGTAGAAAGATAAAAATTGATAGGAGTAACTGTTTTCGAGATATAAGCAAGAAACCAAAACACTGTTACCTTAATTAAGCGTTTGCATATAAGCAAATTTAGTACTATTAGTATTATTATTATTAATGTTATTGTTATTAATATGACGACTAAAGACGACTCTGAAACCTTTAGTGACTTTTATGTCTTTTTCTTTTTTCTCTACTAAAGTGGTAGACACAATTAAACTAGTTTAATTTCAGTTTTTCAAACATTTTATTTTAAAGCAAATTTTTGTTAAATATTATTTATATCCAACTCTATAACTCGCTTATGGTTGGTCCTACATGAAAAATGCAAATAACGATTTTGTAGGAAATTTTATCAGCTTTAATTTTAAAATAAAGATAAAAATTGATAGGAGTAACAGTTTTCGAGATATAAGCAAAAAACCAATAAGAAAACTGTAACTGTTACTGAACAAAAATGTAATTCAGTTTTCAATGTTTGAGACGAAGACGAAAATGCAGCATTTAAAATCGACTCTGAAGACTTCAGTGACTTTTATGTCACCTCCTTTTTCTTCTAATAAACTATTGGACCCAATAAATTAAGTGTATTTTAAATCACAAGACATTTTCTGTTAAAGCACTTTTTTTTAAATATTAGTTATTTTCAAACTTATATCTCGCTTATGGTTAGTCCTACATGAAAAATGCAAATTACTATTTTGTAGGAAATTTTATCAGCTTTAATTTTAGTAAAAGATAAAAATTGATAGGAGTAACTGTTTTCGAGATATAAGCAAGAAACCAAAACACTGTTACCTTAATTAAGCGTTTGCATATAAGCAAATTTAGTACTATTAGTATTATTATCATTAATGTTATTGTTATTAATATGACGACTAAAGACGACTCTGAAACCTTTAGTGACTTTTATGTCTTTTTCTTTTTCCTCTACTAAAGTGTTAGACCCAATTAAATTAGTTTAATTTCAGTTTTTCAAACATTTTATTTTAAAGCAAATTTTTGTTAAATATTATTTATATCCAACTCTATAACTCGCTTATGGTTGGTCCTACATGAAAAATGCAAATAACGATTTTGTAGGAAATTTTATCAGCTTTAATTTTGAAATAAAGATAAAAATTGATAGGAGTAACAGTTTTCGAGATATAAGCAAAAAACCAATAAGAATACTGTAACTGTTACTGAACAAAAATGTAATTCAGTTTTCAATGTTTGAGACGAAGACGAAAATGCAGCATTTAAAATCGACTCTGAAGACTTCAGTGACTTTTATGTCACCTCTTTTTTCTTCTAATAAACTATTGGACCCAATAAATTAAGTGTATTTTAAATCCCAAGACATTTGCTGTTAAAACACTTTTTTTTAAATATTAGTTATTTTCAAACTTATATCTCGCTTATGGTTAGTCCTACATGAAAAATGCAAATTACTATTTTGTAGGAAATTTTATCAGCTTTAATTTTAGTAAAAAGATAAAAATTGATAGTAGTAACTGTTTTCGAGATATAAGCAAGAAACCAAAAAACTGTTAACTTAATAAAGCGCTTGCATATAAGCTAATTTAGTACTAAAAACAACTCTGAAGATTTTGGTGACTTTATGTCTTCTCCTTTTTCCTCTACTAAATTGTTAGACCCAATTAATTTAGTTTAATATCGGTTTTTCAAACATTTTATTTTAAAGCAAATTTTTGTTAAAGATTATTTATATCCAACTCTATAACTCGCTTATGGTTGGTCCTACATGAAAAATGCAAATAACGATTTTGTAGGAAATTTTATCAGCTTTAATTTTGAAATAAAGATAAAAATTGATAGGAGTAACAGTTTTCGAGATATAAGCAAAAAACCAATAAGAAAACTGTAACTGTTACTGAACAAAAATGTATTTCAGTTTTCAATGTTTGAGACGAAGACGAAAATGCAGCATTTAAAATCGACTCTGAAGACTTCAGTGACTTTTATGTCACCTCCATTTTCTTCTAATAAAGTATTGGACCCAATAAATTAAGTGTATTTTAAATCACAAAACATTTTCTGTTAAAGCACTTTTTTTTAAATATTAGTTATTTTCAAACTTATATCTCGCTTATGGTTAGTCCTACATGAAAAATGCAAATTACTATTTTGTAAGAAATTTTATCAGCTTTAATTTTAGTAAAAAGATAAAAATTGATAGTAGTAACTGTTTTCGAGATATAAGCAAGAAACCAAAAAACTGTTAACTTAATTAAGCGTTTGCATATAAGCAAATTTAGTACTATTAGTATTATTATTATTAATGTTATTGTTATTAATATGACGATTAAAGACGACTCTGAAACCTTTAGTGACTTTTATGTCTTCTTCTTTTTCCTCTACTAAAGTGTTAGACACAATTAATTTAGTTTAATTTCAGTTTTTCAAACATTTTATTTTAAAGCAAATATTTGTTAAATATAAAAAATTATAAAATGGCTTAGATTGCCTAAAAACACAGATCACACATGATCTTTTGCATAGAAATGAGAAAACGCTCATGTAACACACAAAATAAGCTCCATTTTTCCTTATTAAAAGTATTATTATTATTATTACTTATGTTACTATTACTATTATTATTATTATTATTATTATTATTATTATTATTATTATTATTACTATTATTTTTATTATTATTATTACTATTATTATTATTATTATTATTATTATTATTATTATTAATATAATTATTATTAAAAACCGATTATAACTTTTGTATAGTAAATGTTTTTATACCAGTTTTAAAATGAGTTATTAATTTTAGACAATTTCTTGTCTAAAAACACAGATCACAGATGATCTCTTGCATAGAAATGAGAAAACGCTCAGATAACACAAAATAAGCATCATTTTTGCTTAGAAAACTAAGCTTACTTTTATTACTATTATTATTATTATTATTATTATTATTATTATTATTATTATTATTAACTTTTGTATAGTAAATGTTTTTATACCAGTTTTAAAATGAGTTATTAATTTTATTCAATTTCTTGCCTAAAAACACAGATCACAGATTATTTCTTGCATAGAAATGAGTAAACGCTCATATAACACACAAAATAAGCTTCATTTTTGCATAGAAAACTAAGCTTACTTTTATTACTATTATTATTATTATTACTATTATTATTATTATTATTATTATTATTATTATTATTATTATTATTAACTTTTGTATAGTAAATATTTTTATACCAGTTTTAAAATGAGTTATTAATTTTAGACAATTTCTTGCCTAAAAACACAGATCACAGATGATTTCTTGCATAGAAATGAAAAAACGCTCATATAACACACAAAATAAGCTTCATTTTTGCTTAGAAAACTAAGCTTACTTTTATTACTATTATTATTTTCATTATTATTATTATTAATATTATTATTATTATTACTATTATTATTATTATTATTATTATTATTATTGTTATTATTATTATTATTAAAAACTTATATTAAACAGACAGAAAACGTCGTATTCTGTCACAAAAAAACGAATTACGTTATAGACTTGCCGAGAACGGCGTATCTCGGACACTTATAGGACTCTTATAAGGTGAAAAAGTATCAGTTTGGATTAAAACAAATTATTTTTGTTGAGTCTCAGTCTGAATTGTTTTTCAGTTTAAACAAAAACGGCTTATTTTAGACGATCTTTTGCTTTGAACAAGAAAACTTACATCGAACAGACTAAAAACGTATTAATCTGGCCTAAAAGAGCAATTTATGTATCACTTTGGATAAAGGCAGCTAATCCTATTCGTTTCATTGCTTAAAATTGACAAAATTGTTAATAAATCTAACAAAAACGCTGTATTCTAGCACAAAATACTAATTACATTATAGTTTCGACGAGAATAGCTTATTTGGAATGATTCTATGCTTCCAAACGAGTAAATTTTTATTAAACAGATGCCAAACATCATGTTTTGTCCTATAAAGACATTTTATATTGCAGTTTGTATTAAAACAAAATATTTTCGTTTATTCTTTGTTAGAAGCAGCAAACCTAACATTAAAGAATCTGAAAACTTTGTATTCGGACACAAACCACCGAATTTTTTATCAGTTTAGACAAAAACGGTTGATTTTCGACAATATTTTGCTTTGAACAAGAAAACTTATATCAAACTGACTAAAAACGTCTTATTTTAGCACAAAACAAAAGATTTGCGTTATAGTCTTAAAGCTGATTCATGCCACAGTTTGGATAAAAACCAATTATTTTTGTTAATTCATTGTTACAAACAAGAAACCTTACATCAAAGAAACTGAAAACCCCTTATTTAGGCACAGAAATTCGAATTACGTTTCAGTCTGGACAAAAACTGCTTACTTTAGACGATCCTTTGTTTTGAATACAAAAACTTACATTAAAAAGATTAAGAACGTCTTATTCTGGCTGAAAACTGCAAATTATATATTACTCTAGATAAAAGCAATTTATCCTGATTACTCCTTTACTTAGAATAGAGTAAACTTGTATAAAACTTAATGAAAACTTTAAATTTTGTCTCAAAGAAATAATTTACATTATAGTTTTGACCAGCACTGTTTATTTCAAACGATTTTATGATTCGAAACTAATGAACTTTTATGGGGCAGATGCAAAACCACATATTACCATATAAAGCGTTGTTTTAAAGCAAATTATTACCTTTTGCAACAAGAAATTTCACGTCAAAGAAACTGAAAACATCGTATCCATGCACAAATATCGAATTACGTATCAGTTTAGGCAAATACAGCTTATTTTAAACGATTCCTTGCTATAAACAAGAAAAATTTTATCAAACATATTGAAAATGTCTTATTCTTGAAAATAAGAGCAAATTATGTATCAGTTTTAACAAAAGCGGATTACTCTGTTTGATTCTATGCTTAGAGTAGAGTAAACTACTATAAAACGTAATGAAAACTTTATATTCAAGCTCAAAAGAACAAATTACGTTATAGTTTTGAGAAAAAAAAATTGAACAAGTGCAAAAGCTAATACTTTGCTTTAAAATAACGATTTATGTGGTAATATGGTATTTTGCATCTGTACTATAAAAGTTTACTCGTTTCGCTCCATTGAATCATTCGAAATAAATTATTTTGACACAACAACGAAAATAATTATTTGTTTAAACTGTACATGTCGTTTATATAAAACAAACTAAGACGTTTGGCATCTGTTTAGTGAAAGTTTTCTCTTTTGGGGCATAAAATCGTTTGAAATTAACAGTTCTGGTCAAAACTAAACGTAAATTATATCTTTGAGACGAAATTTAAAGTTTTCATTAAGTTTTATACAAGTTTACTCTATTCTAAGTAAAGGAGTAATCAGGATAAATTGCTTTTATCTAGAGTAATATATAATTTGCAGTTTTCAGCCAGAATAAGACGTTTTTAATCTTTTTAATGTAAGTTTTCGTGTTCAAAAGAAAGAATCGTCGAAAATAAGCAATTTGTGTCCAGACTGAAACGTAATTTGATTTTCTGGGCCTGAATAAGAGGTTTTCAGTTTCTTTGATGTAAGGTTTCTTGTTTGTAACAATGAATAAACGAAAATCATTGGTTTTAATCCAAACTGTGAACTCTTAATTTCAAACGATTTTATGCCCCCAAACGAGAAAACTTTCACTAAACAGATGCCAAACGTCTTAGTTCGTTTTATAAAAACGACTTATGTTACAGTTTAAACAAAAACAAATTATTTTCGTTGTTGTTGTGTCAAAATAATTTATTTCGAATGATTCAATGGAGCGAAACGAGTAAACTTTTATAGGACAGATGCAAAATACCATATTACCACATAAATCGTTATTTTAAAGCAAAGTATTAGCTTTTGCACTTGTTCAATTAAAGTTTGCTTACTTCGAAATATGTAGTCGTCCGAAATAATTTTTTTTGTCAAAACTATAACGTAATTTGTTCTTTTGAGCTTGAATATAGAGTTTTCATTACGTTTTATAGTAGTTTACTCTACTCTAAGCATAGAATCAAACAGAGTAATCCGCTTTTGTTAAAACTGATACATAATTTGCTCTTATTTTCGAGAATAAGACATTTTCAATATGTTTGATAAAATTTTTCTTGTTTATAGCAAGGAATCGTTTAAAATAAGCTGTATTTGCCTAAACTGATACGTAATTCGATATTTGTGCATGGATACGATGTTTTCAGTTTCTTTGACGTGAAATTTCTTGTTGCAAAAGGTAATAATTTGCTTTAAAACAACGCTTTATATGGTAATATGTGGTTTTGCATCTGCCCCATAAAAGTTCATTAGTTTCGAATCATAAAATCGTTTGAAATAAACAGTGCTGGTCAAAACTATAACGTAAATTATTTCTTTGAGACGAAATTTAAAGTTTTCATTAAGTTTTATACAAGTTTACTCTATTCTAAGGAAAGGAGTAATCAGGATAAATTGCTTTTATCTAGAGTAATATATAATTTGCAGTTTTCAGCCAGAATAAGACGTATTTATTCTTTTTAATGTAAGTTTTTGTATTTAAAACAAAGGATCGTCTAAAGTAAGCAGTTTTTGTCCAGACTGAAACGTAATTCGAATTTCTGTGCCTAAATAAGGGGTTTTCAGTTTCTTTGATGTAAGGTTTCTTGTTTGTAACAATGAATTAACAAAAATAATTGGTTTTTATCCAAACTGTGGCATGAATCAGCTTTAAGACTATAACGTAAATCTTTTGTTTTGTGCTAAAATAAGACGTTTTTAGTCAGTTTGATATAAGTTTTCTTGTTCAAAGCAAAATATTGTCGAAAATCAACCGTTTTTGTCTAAACTGATACAAAATTCGGTGGTTTGTGTCCGAATACAAAGTTTTCAGATTCTTTAATGTTAGGTTTGCTGCTTCTAACAAAGAATCAACGAAAAATTTTGTTTTAATACAAACTGCAATATAAAATGTCTTTATAGGACAAAAAATGATGTTTGGCATCTGTTTAATAAAAATTTACTCGTTTGGAAGCATAGAATCATTCCAAATAAGCTATTCTCGTCGAAACTATAATGTAATTAGTATTTTGTGCTAGAATACAGCGTTTTTGTTAGATTTATTAACAATTTTGTCTATTTTAAGCAATGAAACGAATAGGATTAGCTGCCTTTATTCAAAGTGATACATAAATTGCTCTTTTATGCCAGATTAATACCTTTTTAGTCTGTTCGACGTAAGTTTTCTTGTTCAAAGCAAAAGATCGTCTAAAATAAGCCGTTTTTGTTTGAACTGATAAACAATTCAGACTGAGACTCAACAAAAATAATTTGTTTTAATCCACACTGATACTTTTTGACCCTATAAGAGTCCTATAAGAGTCCGAGATACGCCGTTCTCGTCAAGTCTATAACGTAATTCGTTTTTTTGTGTCAGAATACGACGTTTTCTGTCTGTTTAATATGTTTTTAATAATAATAATAACAATAATAATAATAATAATAATAATAATAATAATAATATTAATAATAGTAATAATAATAATAATATTAATAATAATAATAATGAAAATAATAATAGTAATAAAAGTAAGCTTAGTTTTCTAAGCAAAAATGAAGCTAATTTTGTGTGTTATATGAGCGTTTTCTCATTTCTATGCAAGAAATCATCTGTGATCTGTGTTTTTAGGCAAGAAATTGTCTAAAATTAATAACTCATTTTAAAACTGGTATAAAAACATTTACTATACAAAAGTTAATAATAATAATAATAATAATAATAATAATAATAATAATAATAATAGTAATAATAATAATAGTAATAAAAGTAAGCTTAGTTTTCTAAGCAAAAATGAAGCTTATTTTGTGTGTTATATGAGCGTTTTCTCATTTCTATGCAAGAGATCATCTGTGATCTGTGTTTTTAGGCAAGAAATTGAATAAAATTAATAACTCATTTTAAAACTGGTATAAAAACATTTACTATACAAAAGTTAATAATAATAATAATAATAATAATAAAAATAATAATAGAAATAAAAGTAAGCTTAGTTTTCTAAGCAAAAATGAAGCTTATTTTGTGTGTTATATGAGCGCTTTCTCATTTCTATGCAAGAAATCACCTGTGATCTGTATTTTTAGGCAAGAAATTGTCTAAAATTAATAACTCATTTTAAAACTGGTATAAAAACATTTACTATACAAAAGTTAATAATAATAATAATAATAATAATAATAATAATAATAATAGTAATAATAATAATAATAATAATAGTAATAATAATAATAATAATAATAATAATAATAATAATAATAATATTGATAATAATACTTATAATAATGAATTTCTTTCTAAATTAAAGCTTAGTTTTTCTAAGCAAAAATGATGCTTATTTTGTGTGTTATATGAGCGTTTTCTCATTTCTATGCAAGAGATCATCTGTGATCTGTGTTTTTAGGCAAGAAATTGAATAAAATTAATAACTCATTTTAAAACTGGTATAAAAACATTTACTATACAAAAGTTAATAATAATAATAATAATAATAATAATAATAATAATAATAATAATAATAATAGTAATAAAAAAAACAATAATAATAATAATAATAATAATAATAATAATAATAATAATAATAATAATAATAATAATAATAATAATGATAATAATACTTATAATAATAAATTTCTTTCTAAATTAAAGCTTAGTTTTTCTAAGCAAAAATGAAGCTTATTTTGTGTGTTATATGAGCGCTTTCTCATTTCTATGCAAGAAATCATCTGTGATCTGTATTTTTAGGCAAGAAATTGTCTAAAATTAATAACTCATTTTAAAACTGGTATAAAAACATTTACTATACAAAAGTTAATAATAATAATAATAATAATAATAATAATAATAATAATAATAATAATAATAATAATAATAGTAATAATAATAATAATAATAATAGTAATAATAATAATAATAATAATAATAATAATAATAATAATAATAATAATAATAATAATAATGATAATAATACTTATAATAATGAATTTCTTTCTAAATTAAAGCTTAGTTTTTCTAAGCAAAAATGATGCTTATTTTGTGTGTTATATGAGCGTTTTCTCATTTCTATGCAAGAGATCATCTGTGATCTGTGTTTTTAGGCAAGAAATTAAATAAAATTAATAACTCATTTTAAAACTGGTATAAAAACATTTACTATGCAAAAGTTAATAACAATAATAATAATAATAATAATAATAATAATAGTAATAAAAGAAACAATAATAATAATAATAATAATAATAATAATAATAATAATAATAATAATAATAATAATAATAATAATAATAATAATAATAATAATAATAATAATGATAATAATACTTATAGTAATAAATTTCTTTCTAAATTAAAGCTTAGTTTTTCTAAGCAAAAATGATGCTTATTTTGTGTTATCTGAGCGTTTTCTCATTTCTATGCAAGAGATCATCTGTGATCTGCGTTTTTAGGCAAGAAATTGTCTAAAATTAAAATCTCATTTTAAAACTGGTATAAAAACATTTACTATACAAAAGTTATAGTCGGTTTTTAATAATAATAATATTAATAATAATAATAATAATAATAATAATAATAATAATAATAATAATAATAATAATAATAATAATAATAATAGTAATAATAATAATAAAAATAATAGTAATAATAATAATAATAATAAAAATAAAAATAATAGTAGTAGTAAAAGTAAGCTTAGTTTTCTAAGCCAAAATGAAGCTTATTTTGTGTTATATGAGCGTTTTCTCATTTCTATGCAAAAGATCATGTGTGATCTGTGTTTTAAGTTGTGTCAGAATACGACGTTTTCTGTCTGTTTAATATAAGTTTTTAATAATAATAATAATAATAATAATAATAATAATAACAATAATAATAATAATAATAATAATAATAATAATAATAATAATAATAGTAATAGTAACAAAAGTAATAATAATAATAATACTTTTAAAAAGGAAAAATGGAGCTTATTTTGTGTGTTACATGAGCGTTTTCTCATTTTTATGCAAAAGATCATGTGTGATCTGTGTTTTTAGGCAATCTAAGCCATTTTATAGTTTTTAATATTTAACAAAAATTTGCTTTAAAATAAAATGTTTGAAAAACCGAAATTAAACTAAATTAATTGTGTCTAACACTTTAGTAGAGGAAAAAGAAGGAGACATAAAAGTCACTAAAGTCTTAAAGTTGTCTTTAGTCGTCATATTAATAACAATAACATTTATAATAACAATACTAGTAGTACTAAATTTGCTTATAAGCAAGCGCTTAATTAAGGTAACAGTTTTTTTGTTTTTTGCCTATATCTCGAAAACAGTTACTCCTATCAATTTTTACTTTTTCACCAAAATTAAAGGTGATAAAATTTCCTACAAAATAGTTATTTGCATTTTTCATGTAGAACTAACCATAAGCGAGATATAAGTTTGAAAATAATTATTAATTAAAAAAAAGTGTTTTAACAGAAAATGTCTTGTGATTTAAAATACACTTAATTTGTTGGGTCCAATACTTTATTAGAAGAAAAAGGAGGTGACATAAAAGTCACTGAAGTCTTCAGAGTCGTTTTTAAATGCTGCATTTTTGACTTCGTCTCAAACATTGAAAACTGAATTACATTTTTGTTCAGTAACAGTTACAGTTTTCTTATTGGTTTTTTGCTTATATCTCGAAAACAGTTACTCCTATCAAATTTTATCTTTTTTTCAAAATTAAAGCTGATAAAATTTCCAACAAAATAGTTATTTACACTTTTCTTGTAGGACCAAGCATAAACGAGTTATAGAGTTGGATATAAATAATATTTAATAAAAATTTGCTTTAAAATAAAATGCTTGAAAAACCGGAATTAAACTAAATTAATTGTGTCTAACACTTTAGTAGAGGAAAAAGGAGAAGACATAAAAGTCACTAAATGTTTCAGAGTCGTCTTTAGTCGTCATATTAATAACAATAACATTAATAATAATAATACTAATAGTACTAAATTTGCTTATATGCAAACGCTTAATTAAGGTAACAGTGTTTTGGTTTCTTGCTTATATCTCGAAAACAGTTACTCCTATCAATTTTTATCTTTTTACTAAAATTCAAGCTGATAAAATTTCCTACAAAATAGTTATTTGCATTTTTCATGTAGGACTAACCATAAGCGAGATATAAGATTGAAAATAATTAATATTTAAAAAAGAATTGCTTTAACAGAGAATGTCTTGTGATTTAAAATACACTTAATTTATTAGGTCCAATACTTTATTAAAAAAAAAAAGGGGGTGACATATAAGTCACTGAAGTCTTCAGAGTCGATTTTAAATGCTGCATTTTCGTCTTCGTCTCAAACATTGAAAACTGATTTACATTTTTGTTCTGAAACGGTAACAGTTTTTACTTTGGTTTTTTGCTTATATCTCGAAAACAGTTACTCCTATCAATTTTTATCTTTCTTTCAAAATTAAAGCTGATAACATTTCCTACAAAATAGTTATTTGCATTTTTCTTGTAGGACCAACCATAAGCGAGTTATAAAGTTGGATATAAATAATATTTAACAAAAACTTGCTTAAAAATAAAATGTTTGAAATACTGAAATTAAACTAAATTAATTGTGTCTAACACTTTAGTAGAGAAAAAAGAAAAAGACATAAAAGTCACCAAAGTCTTCAGAATCGTTTTTAGTCGTCATATTAATAACAATAACATTAATAATAATAATACTAATAGTACTAAATCTGCTTATATGCAAGCGCTTTATTAAGGTAACAGTTTTTTGGTTTCTTGCTTATATCTCGAAAACAGTTACTCCTATGAATTTTTGTCTTTCTTTCAAAATTAAAGCTGATAAAATATTCTACAAAATAGTTATTTGCATTTTTTTTGTAGGACCAACCATAAGCGAGTTATAGAGTTGGATATAAATAATATTTAACAATAATTTGCTTTAAAATAAAATGTTTGAAAAACTGAAATTAAACTAATTTAACTGTGTCTAACACTTTAGTAGAGAAAAAAGGAAAAGACATAAAAGTCACTAAAGGTTTCAGAGTTGTCTTTAGTTGTCATATTAATAACAATAACATTAATAATAATAATACTAATAGTACTAAATTTGCTTATATGCAAACGCTTAATTAAGGTAACAGTGTTTTGGTTTCTTGCTTATATCTCGAAAACAGTTACTCCTATCAATTTTTATCTTTTTACTAAAATTCAAGCTGATAAAATTTCCTACAAAATAGTTATTTGCATTTTTCATGTAGGACTAACCATAAGCGAGATATATGATTGAAAATAATTAATATTTTAAAAAAAAGTGCTTTAACAGAAAATGTCTTGTGATTTAAAATACACTTAATTTATTGGGTCCAATACTTTATTAAAAGAAAAAGGAAGTGACATAAAAGTCACTGAAGTCTTCAGAGTCGTTTTTAAATGCTGCAGTTTCGTCTTCGTCTCAAACATTGAAAACCGAATTACATTTTTGTTCAGTAACAGTCACAGTTTTCTTATTGGTTTTTTGCTTATATCTCGAAAACAGTTACTCCTATCAATTTTTATCTTTCTTTCAAAATTAAAGCTGATAAAATTTCCTACAAAATAGTTATTTGCATTTTTCTTGTAGGACCAACCATAAGCGAGTTATAGAGTTGGATATAAATAATATTTAACAAAAATTTGCTTTAAAATAAAATGTTTGAAAAACTGAAATTAAACTAATTTAATTGTGTCTAACACTTTAGTAGAGGAAAAAGAAGAAGACATAAAAGTCACTAAAAGTTTCAAAGTTGTCTTTAATCGTCATATTAATAACAGTAACATTAATAATAATAATACTAATAGTACTAAATTTGCTTATATGCAAACGCTTAATTAAGGTAACAGTGTTTTGGTTTCTTGCTCATATCTCGAAAACAGTTACTCCTATCAATTTTTATCTTTTTACTAAAATTCAAGCTGATAAAATTTCCTACAAAATAGTTATTTGCATTTTTTATGTAGGACTAACCATAAGCGAGATATAAGATTGTTATTGGGTCCAATACTTTATTAGAAGAAAAAGGAGGTAACATAAAAGTCACTGAAGTCTTCAGAGTCGTTTTTAAATGCTGCATTTTTGTCTTCGTCTCAAACATTGAAAACTGAATTACATTTTTGTTCAGTAACAGTTACAGTTTTCTTATTGGTTTTTTGCTTATATCTCGAAAACAGTTACTCCTATCAAATTTTATCTTTCTTTCAAAATTAAAGCTGATAAAATTTCCAACAAAATAGTTATTTACATTTTTCTTGTAGGACCAAGAATAAACGAGTTATAGAGTTGGATATAAATAATATTTAACAAAAATTTGCTTTAAAATAAAATGCTTGAAAAACCGGAATTAAACTAATTTAATTGTGTCTAACACTTTAGTAGAGGAAAAAGAAGAAGACATAAAAGTCACTAAAAGTTTCAAAGTTGTCTTTAATCGTCATATTAATAACAGTAACATTAATAATAATAATACTAATAGTACTAAATTTGCTTATATGCAAACGCTTAATTAAGGTAACAGTTTTTTGGTTTCTTGCTTATATCTCGAAAACAGTTACTCCTATCAATTTTTATCTTTTTTTCAAAATTAAAGCTGATAAAATTTCCTACAAAATAGTTATTTGCATTTTTTTGTAGGACCAACCATAAGCGAGTTATAGAGTTGGATATAAATAATCTTTAACAAAAATTTGCTTTAAAATAAAATGTTTGAAAAACCGAAATTAAACTAAACTAAGACTAACACTTTAGTAGAGGTAAAAGGAGAAGACATAAAAGTCACCAAAGTCTTGAGAGTCGTTTTTAGTCGTCATATTAATAACAATAACATTAATAATAATAATACTAATATTACTAAATTTGCTTATATGCAAGCGCTTAATTAAGGTAACAGTTTTTTGGTTTCTTGCTTATATCTCGAAAACAGTTACTCCTATCAATTTTTAAATTTTTACTAAAATTAAAGCAAGCTGATAAAATTTTGTACAAAATAGTAATTTGCATTTTTCATGTAGGACTAACCATAAGCGAGATATAAGTTTGAAAATAATTAATATTTAAAAAAAAAGTGCTTTAACAGAAAATGTCTTGTGATTTAAAATACACTTAATTTATTGGGTCCAATACTTTATTAGAAGAAAAAGGAGGTGACATAAAAGTCACTGAAGTCTTCAGAGTCGTTTTTAAATGCTGCATTTTCGTCTTCGTCTCAAACATTGAAAACTGAATTACATTTTTGTTAAGTAACTGTAACAGTTTTCACTTTGGTTTTTTGCTTATATCTCAAAAATACCAAAATAGTTATTTACATTTTTCTTGTAGGACCAAGCATAAGCAAGTTATAGAGTTGGATATAAATAATATTAAACAAAAATTTGCTTTAAAATAAAATCATTTCTATGCAAGAAATCATCTGTGATCTGTATTTTTAGGCAAGAAATTGTCTAAAATTAATAACTCATTTTAAAACTGGTATAAAAACATTTACTATACAAAAGTTAATAATAATAATAATAATAATAATAATAATAATAATAGTAATAATAATAATAATAATAGTAATAATAATAATAATAATAATAATAATAATAATAATAATGATAATAATACTTATAATAATGAATTTCTTTCTAAATTAAAGCTTAGTTTTTCTAAGCAAAAATGATGCTTATTTTGTGTGTTATATGAGCGTTTTCTCATTTCTATGCAAGAGATCATCTGTGATCTGTGTTTTTAGGCAAGAAATTGAATAAAATTAATAACTCATTTTAAAACTGGTATAAAAACATTTACTATACAAAAGTTAATAATAATAATAATAATAATAATAATAATAATAATAATAATAATAATAGTAATAAAAAAAACAATAATAATAATAATAATAATAATAATAATAATAATAGTAATAATAATAATAATAATAATAATAGTAATAATAATAATAATAATAATAATAATAATAATAATAATAGTAATAATAGTAATAAAAGAAATAATAATAATAATAATAATAATAATGATAATAATACTTATAATAATGAATTTCTTTCTAAATTAAAGCTTAGTTTTTCTAAGCAAAAATGATGCTTATTTTGTGTGTTATATGAGCGTTTTCTCATTTCTATGCAAGAGATCATCTGTGATCTGTGTTTTTAGGCAAGAAATTGAATAAAATTAATAACTCATTTTAAAACTGGTATAAAAACATTTACTATACAAAAGTTAATAATAATAATAATGATAATAATAATAATAATAATATAAGTAATAAAAGAAACAATAATAATAATAATAATAATAATAATAATAATAATGATAATAATACTTATAATAATAAATTTCTTTCTAAATTAAAGCTTAGTTTTTCTAAGCAAAAATGATGCTTATTTTGTGTTATCTGAGCGTTTTCTCATTTCTATGCAAGAGATCATCTGTGATCTGTGTTTTTAGGCAAGAAATTGTCTAAAATTAATAACTCATTTTAAAACTGGTATAAAAACATTTACTATACAAAAGTTATAATCGGTCTTTAATAATAATATTAATAATAATAATAATAATAATAATAATAATAATAATAATAATAATAATAATAATAATAATAATAATAGTAATAATAATAATAAAAATAATAGTAATAATAATAATAATAATAAAAATAAAAATAATAGTAGTAGTAAAAGTAAGCTTAGTTTTCTAAGCCAAAATGAAGCTTATTTTGTGTTATATGAGCGTTTTCTCATTTCTATGCAAAAGATCATGTGTGATCTGTGTTTTAAGTTGTGTCAGAATACGACGTTTTCTGTCTGTTTAATATAAGTTTTTAATAATAATAATAATAATAATAATAATAATAATAATAATAATAATAATAATAATAATAATAACAATAATAATAATAATAATAATAATAATAATAATAATAGTAATAGTAACAAAAGTAATAATAATAATAATACTTTTAAAAAGGAAAAATGGAGCTTATTTTGTGTGTTACATAAGCGTTTTCTCATTTTTATGCAAAAGATCATGTGTGATCTGTGTTTTTAGGCAATCTAAGCCATTTTATAGTTTTTAATATTTAACAAAAATTTGCTTTAAAATAAAATGTTTGAAAAACCAAAATTAAACTAAATTAGTTGTGTCTAACACTTTAGTAGAGGAAAAATGAGAGACATAAAAGTCACTAAAGTCTTAAAGTTGTCTTTAGTCGTCATATTAATAACAATAACATTTATAATAACAATACTAGTAGTACTAAATTTGCTTATATGCAAGCGCTTAATTAAAGTAACAGTTTTTTTGTTTTTTGCCTATATCTCGAAAACAGTTACTCCTATCAATTTTTACTTTTTCACCAAAATTAAAGGTGATAAAATTTCCTACAAAATAGTTATTTGCATTTTTCATGTAGAACTAACCATAAGCGAGATATAAGTTTGAAAATAATTATTAATTAAAAAAAAGTGTTTTAACAGAAAATGTCTTGTGATTTAAAATACACTTAATTTGTTCAGTAACAGTCACAGTTTTCTTATTGGTTTTTTGCTTATATCTCGAAAACAGTTACTTCTATCAATTTTTATCTTTCTGTCAAAATTAAAGCTGATAAAATTTCCTACAAAATGGTTATTTGCATTTTTCTTGTAGGACCAACCATAAGCGAGTTATAGAGTTGGATATAAATAATATTTAACAAAAATTTGCTTTAAAATAAAATGTTTGAAAAACTGAAATTAAACTAATTTAATTGTGTCTAACACTTTAGTAGAGGAAAAAGAAGAAGACATAAAAGTCACTAAAGGTTTCAAAGTTGTCTTTAATCGTCATATTAATAACAATAACATTAATAATAATAATACTAATAGTACTAAATTTGCTTATATGCAAACGCTTAATTAAGGTAACAGTGTTTTGGTTTCTTGCTCATATCTCGAAAACAGTTACTCCTATCAATTTTTATCTTTTTACTAAAATTCAAGCTGATAAAATTTCCTACAAAATAGTTATGTGCATTTTTTATGTAGGACTAACCATAAGCGAGATATAAGATTGAAAATAATTAATATTTAAAAAAGAAGTGCTTTAACAGAAAATGTCTTGTGATTTAAAATACACTTAATTTATTAGGTCCAATACTTTATTAAAAAAAAAAGGGGGTGACATATAAGTCACTGAAGTCTTCAGAGTCGATTTTAAATGCTGCATTTTCGTCTTCGTCTCAAACATTGAAAACTGAATTACATTTTTGTTCTGAAACGGTAACAGTTTTTACTTTGGTTTTTTGCTTATATCTCGAAAACAGTTACTCCTATCAATTTTTATCTTTCTTTCAAAATTAAAGCTGATAACATTTCCTACAAAATAGTTATTTGCATTTTTCTTGTAGGACCAACCATAAGCGAGTTATAAAGTTGGATATAAATAATATTTAACAAAAACTTGCTTAAAAATAAAATGTTTGAAATACTGAAATTAAACTAAATTAATTGTGTCTAACACTTTAGTAGAGAAAAAAGAAAAAGACATAAAAGTCACCAAAGTCTTCAGAATCGTTTTTAGTCGTCATATTAATAACAATAACATTAATAATAATAATACTAATAGTACTAAATCTGCTTATATGCAAGCGCTTTATTAAGGTAACAGTTTTTTGGTTTCTTGCTTATATCTCGAAAACAGTTACTCCTATGAATTTTTGTCTTTCTTTCAAAATTAAAGCTGATAAAATATTCTACAAAATAGTTATTTGCATTTTTCTTGTAGGACCAACCATAAGCGAGTTATAGAGTTGGATATAAATAATATTTAACAAAAATTTGCTTTAAAATAAAATGTTTGAAAAACTGAAATTAAACTAATTTAACTGTGTCTAACACTTTAGTAGAGAAAAAAGGAAAAGACATAAAAGTGACTAAAGGTTTCAGAGTTGTCTTTAGTTGTCATATTAACAACAATAACATTAATAATAATAATACTAATAGTACTAAATTTGCTTATATGCAAACGCTTAATTAAGGTAACAGTGTTTTGGTTTCTTGCTTATATCTCGAAAACAGTTACTCCTATCAATTTTTATCTTTTTACTAAAATTCAAGCTGATAAAATTTCCTACAAAATAGTTATTTGCATTTTTCATGTAGGACTAACCATAAGCGAGATATATGATTAAAAATAATTAATATTTAAAAAAAAAGTGCTTTAACAGAAAATGTCTTGTGATTTAAAATACACTTAATTTATTAGGTCCAATACTTTATTAAAAAAAAAAGGGGGTGACATATAAGTCACTGAAGTCTTCAGAGTCGATTTTAAATGCTGCATTTTCGTCTTCGTCTCAAACATTGAAAACTGAATTACATTTTTGTTCTGAAACGGTAACAGTTTTTACTTTGGTTTTTTGCTTATATCTCGAAAACAGTTACTCCTATCAGTTTTTATCTTTCTTTCAAAATTTTTCTTCTAATAAAGTATTGAACCCAATAAATTAAGTGTATTTTAAATCACAAGACATTTTCTGTTAAAACACTTTTTTTTAATTATTAATTATTTTCAAACTTATATCTCGCTTATGGTTAGTTCCACATGAAAAATGCAAATAACTATTTTGTAGGAAATTTTATCAGCTTTAATTTTGAAAGAACGATAAAAATTGATAGAAGTAATTGTTTTCGAGATATAAGCAAAAAACCAAAGTGAAAACTGTTACAGTTACTGAACAAAAATGTAATTCAGTTTTCAATGTTTGAGACGAAGACGAAAATGCACCATTTAAAAACGACTCTGAAGACTTCAGTAACTTTTATGTCACCTCCTTTTTCTTCTAATAAAGTATTGGACCCAATAAATTAAGTGTATTTTGAATCACGAGACATTTTCTGTTATAGCACTTTTTTTTTAATATTAATTATTTTCAAACTTATATCTCGCTTAAGGTTAGTCCTACATAAAAAATGCAAATAACTATTTTGTAGGAAATTTTATCAGCTTTAATTTTAGTAAAAAAATAAAAATTGATAGGAGTAACTGTTTTCGAGATATAAGCAAGAAACTGTTACCTTAATTAAGCGCTTGCATAAAAGCAAATTTAGTAATATTAGTATTATTATTATTAATGTTATTGTTATTAATATGACGACTAAAAACGACTCTCAAGACTTTGGTGACTTTTATGTCTTCTCCTTTTTCCTCTACTAAAGTGTTGGTCTTAATTAATTTAGTTTAATTTCGGGTTTTCAAACATTTTATTTTAAAGCAAATTTTTGTTAAAGATTAGTTATATCCAACTCTATAACTCGCTTATGGTTGGTCCTACAAGAAAAATGCAAATAACTATTTTGTAGGAAATTCTATCAGCTTTAATTTTAGTGAAAAGATAAAAATTGATAGGAGTAACTGTTTTCCAGATATAAGCAAGAAACCAATAAGAAAACTGTAACTGTTACTGAACAAAAATGTAATTCAGTTTTCAATGTTTGAGACGAAGACAAAAATGCAGCATTTAAAAACGACTCTGAAGACTTCAGTGACTTTTATGTCACCTCCTTTTTCTTCTAATAAAGTATTGAACCCAATAAATTAAGTGTATTTTAAATCACAAGACATTTTCTGTTAAAACACTTTTTTTTAATTATTAATTATTTTCAAACTTATATCTCGCTTATGGTTAGTTCCACATGAAAAATGCAAATAACTATTTTGTAGGAAATTTTATCACCTTTAATTTTGGTGAAAAAGTAAAAATTGATAGGAGTAACTGCTTTCGAGATATAAGCAGAAAACAAAAAAACTGTTACCTTAATTAAGCGCTTGCATATAAGCAAATTTAGTACTACTAGTATTGTTATTATAAATGTTATTGTTATTAATATGACGACTAAAGACAACTCTAAGACTATAGTGACTTTTATGTCTCCTCCTTTTTCCTCTACTAAAGTGTTAGACACAATTAATTTAGTTTAATTTCAGTTTTTCAAACATTTTATTTTAAAGCAAATTTTTGTTAAATATTAAAAACTATAAAATGGCTTAGGTTGCCTAAAAACACAGATCACACATGATCTTTTGCATAGAAATGAGAAAACGCTCATGTAACACACAAAATAAGCTCCATTTTTCCTTATTAAAAGTATTATTATTATTATTACTTATGTTACTATTACTATTATTATTATTATTATTATTATTATTATTATTATTTTTATTATTATTACTATTATTATTATTATTATTATTATTATTATTATTATTATTATTATTAATATTATTATTATTAAAAACCGATTATAACTTTTGTATAGTAAATGTTTTTATACCAGTTTTAAAATGAGTTATTAATTTTAGACAATTTCTTGCCTAAAATCACAGATCACAGATGATCTCTTGCATAGAAATGAGAAAACGCTCAGATAACACAAAATAAGCATCATTTTTGCTTAGAAAAACTAAGCTTTAATTTAGAAAGAAATTCATTATTATAAGTATTATTATCATTATTATTATTATTATTATTATTATTATTATTATTATTATTATTATTATTATTATTATTATTATTATTATTATTATTATTATTATTATTATTATTATTATTATTATTATCATTATTATTATTATTATTATTATTAACTTTTGTATAGTAAATGTTTTTATACCAGTTTTAAAATGAGTTATTAATTTTATTCAATTTCTTGCCTAAAAACACAGATCACAGATGATCTCTTGCATAGAAATGAGAAAGCGCTCATATAACACACAAAATAAGCTTCATTTTTGCTTAGAAAAACTAAGCTTTAATTTAGAAAGAAATTTATTATTATAAGTATTATTATCATTATTATTATTATTATTATTATTATTATTATTATTATTATTATTATTGTTTTTTTTATTACTATTATTATTATTATTATTATTATTATTATTATTATTATTATTATTAACTTTTGTATAGTAAATGTTTTTATACCAGTTTTAAAATGAGTTATTAATTTTATTCAATTTCTTGCCTAAAAACACAGATCACAGATGATCTCTTGCATAGAAATGAGAAAACGCTCATATAACACACAAAATAAGCATCATTTTTGCTTAGAAAAACTAAGCTTTAATTTAGAAAGAAATTCATTATTATAAGTATTATTATCATTATTATTATTATTATTATTATTATTATTATTATTATTACTATTATTATTATTATTATTACTATTATTATTATTATTATTATTATTATTATTATTATTAACTTTTGTATAGTAAATGTTTTTATACCAGTTTTAAAATGAGTTATTAATTTTAGACAATTTCTTGCCTAAAAATACAGATCACAGGTGATTTCTTGCATAGAAATGAGAAAGCGCTCATATAACACACAAAATAAGCTTCATTTTTGCTTAGAAAACTAAGCTTACTTTTATTTCTATTATTATTATTATTATTATTATTATTATTATTATTATTATTATTATTATTATTATTATTATTATTATTATTATTATTATTATTATTATTATTATTATTATTATTATTATTATTATTGTTATTATTATTATTATTATTATTATTATTAAAAACTTATATTAAACAGACAGAAAACGTCGTATTCTGACACAAAAAAACGAATTACGTTATAGACTTGACGAGAACGGCGTATCTCGGACTCTTATAGGACTCTTATAGGGTCAAAAATTATCAGTTTGGATTAAAACAAATTATTTTTGTTGACTCTCAGTCTGAATTGTTCATCAGTTCAAACAAAAACGGCTTACTTTAGACGATCTTTTGCTTTGAACAAGAAAACTTACATCGAACAGAATAAAAACGTATTAATCTGGCATAAAAGAGCAATTTATGTATCACTTTGGATAAAGGCAGCTAATCCTATTCGTTTCATTGCTTAAAATAGACAAAATTGTTAATAAATCTAACAAAAACGCTGTATTCTAGCACAAAATACTAATTACATTATAGTTTCGACGAGAATAGCTTATTTGGAATGATTCTACGCTTCCAAACGAGTAAATTTTTAATAAACAGATGCCAAACATCATGTTTTGTCCTATAAAGACATTTTATATTGCAGTTTGTATTAAAACAAAATATTTTCGTTGATTCTTTGTTAGAAGCAGCAAACCTAACATTAAAGAATCTGAAAACTTTGTATTCGGACACAAACCACCGAATTTTGTTTCAGTTTAGACAAAAACGGTTGATTTTCGACAATATTTTGCTTTGAACAAGAAAGCTTATATCAAACTGACTAAAAACGTCTTATTTTAGCACAAAACAAAAGATTTGCGTTATAGTCTTAAAGCTGATTCATGCCACAGTTTGGATAAAAACCAATTATTTTTGTTAATTCATTGTTACAAACAAGAAACCTTACATCAAAGAAACTGAAAACCCCTTATTTAGGCACAGAAATTCGAATTACGTTTCAGTCTGGACAAAAACTGCTTATTTTAGACGATCCTTTGTTTTGAACACGAAAACTTACATTAAAAAGATTAAAAACGTCTTATTCTGGCTGAGGACTGCAAATTATATATTACTCTAGATAAAAGCAATTTATCCTGATTACTCCTTTACTTAGAATAGAGTAAACTTGTATAAAACTTAATGAAAACTTTAAATTTCGTCTCAAAGAAATAATTTACGTTATAGTTTTGACCAGCACTGTTTATTTCAAACGAAATTATGATTCGAAACTAATGAACTTTTATGGGGCAGATGCAAAACCACATATTACCATATAAAGCGTTGTTTTAAAGCAAAGTATTACCTTTTGCAACAAGAAATTTCACGTCAAAGAAACTGAAAACTTCGTATCCATACATAAATATCTAATTACGTATCAGTTTAGGCAAATACAGCTTATTTTAAACGATTCCTTGCTATAAACAAGAAAAATTTTATCAAGCATATTGAAAACGTCTTATTCTCGAAAATAAGAGCAAATTATGTATCAGTTTTAACAAAAGCGGATTACTCTGTTTGATTCTATGCTTAGAGTAGAGTAAACTACTATAAAACGTATTGAAAACTCTATATTCAAGCTCAAAAGAACAAATTACGTTATAGTTTTGACAAAAAAAAATATTTCGGACGATTACATACTTCGAAGTAAGCAAACTTTAATTGAACATGTGCAAAAGCTAATACTTTGCTTTAAAATAATGATTTATGTGGTAATATGGTATTTTGCATCTGTCCTATAAAAGTTTACCCGTTTCGCTCCATTGAATCATTAGAAATAAATTATTTTGACACAACAACAACACAAATAATTTGTTTTTGTCTAAACTGTAACATAAGTCGCTTTTATAAAACGAACTAAGACGTTTGGCATCTGTTTAGTGAAAGTTTTCTCGTTTGGGGGCATAAAATCGTTTGAAATTAACAGTTCTGGTCAAAACTATTACGTAAATTATTTCTTTGTATCACTTTAAAGATTTGCGTTATAGTCTTGACGAGAACTGTTAATTTCAAACGATTCTATGCTTTGAAACCAGTATACTTTCACTGAACAGAGGCAAAACGTCTGATTTCGCCTTTAAAAAACGATTTATGTCACAGTTTGGATTAAAACCAATGATTTTCGTTTATTCATTGTTACAAACAAGAAACCTTACATCAAAGAAACTGAAAACCTCTTATTCAGGCCCAGAAAATCAAATTACGTTTCAGTCTGGACACAAATTGCTTATTTTAGACGATTCTTTCTTTTGAACACGAAAACTTACATTAAAAAGATTAAAAACGTCTTATTCTGGCTCAAAACTGCAAATTATGTATTACTTTGGATAAAAGCAGTTTATCCTGATTACTCCTTTGCTTAGAATAGAGCAAACTTGTATAAAACTTAATGAAAACTTTAAATTTCGTCTCAAAGAAACAATTTACGTTATAGTTTTGACCAGAACTGTTAATTTCAAACGATTTTATGCCCCCAAACGAGAAAACTTTCACTAAACAGATGCCAAACGTCTTAGTTCGTTTTATAAAAACGACATGTTACAGTTTAAACAAAAAAATTATTTTCGTTGTTGTGTCAAAATAATTTATTTCGAATGATTCAATGGAGCGAAACGAGTAAACTTTTATAGGACAGATGCAAAATACCATATTACCACATAAATCGTTATTTTAAAGCAAAGTATTAGCTTTTGCACTTGTTCAATTAAAGTTTGCTTACTTCGAAATATGTAGTCGTCCGAAATAATTTTTTTTTGTCAAAACTATAACGTAATTTGTTCTTTTGAGCTTGAATATAGAGTTTTCATTACGTTTTATAGTAGTTTACTCTACTCTAAGCATAGAATCAAACAGAGTAATCCGCTTTTGTTAAAACTGATACATAATTTGCTCTTATTTTCGAGAATAAGACATTTTCAATATGTTTGATAAAATTTTTCTTGTTTATAGCAAGGAATCGTTTAAAATAAGCTGTATTTGCCTAAACTGATACGTAATTCGATATTTGTGCATGGATACGATGTTTTCAGTTTCTTTGACGTGAAATTTCTTGTTGCAAAAGGTAATAATTTGCTTTAAAACAACGCTTTATATTGTAATATGTGGTTTTGCATCTGCCCCATAAAAGTTCATTAGTTTCGAATCATAAAATCGTTTGAAATAAACAGTGCTGGTCAAAACTATAACGTAAATTATTTCTTTGAGACGAAATTTAAAGTTTTTATTAAGTTTTATACAAGTTTACTCTATTCTAAGTAAAGGAGTAATCAGGATAAATTGCTTTTATCTAGAGTAATATATAATTTGCAGTTTTCAGCCAGAATAAGACGTTTTTAATCTTTTTAATGTAAGTTTTTGTATTCAAAACAAAGGATCGTCTAAAGTAAGCAGTTTTTGTTCAGACTGAAACGTAATTCGAATTTCTGTGCCTGAATAAGGGGTTTTCAGTTACTTTGATGTAAGGTTTCATGTTTGTAACAATGAATTAACGAAAATAATTGGTTTTTATCCAAACTGTGGCATGAATCGTTTTTAAAAGGCGAAATAAGATGTTTTTCCTCTGTACAGTGAAAGCTTACTCGTTTCAAAGCATAGAACCGTTTGAAATTAACAGCTCTCGTTAAGACTATAACGCAAATCTTTTGTTTTGTGCTAAAATAAGACGTTTTTAGTCAGTTTGATATAAGTTTTCTTGTTCAAAGCAAAATATTGTCGAAAATCAACCGTTTTTGTCTAAACTGATACAAAATTCGGTGGTTTGTGTCCGAATACAAAGTTTTCAGATTCTTTAATGTTAGGTTTGCTGCTTCTAACAAAGAATCAACGAAAATATTTTGTTTTAATACAAACTGCAATATAAAATGTCTTTATAGGACAAAACATGATGTTTGGCATCTGTTTAATAAAAATTTACTCGTTTGGAAGCATAGAATCATTCCAAATAAGCTATTCTCGTCGATACTATAATGTAATTAGTATTTTGTGCTAGAATACAGCGTTTTTGTTAGATTTATTAACAATTTTGTCTATTTTAAGCAATAAAACGAATAGGATTAGCTGCCTTTATCCGAAGTGATACATAAATTGCTCTTTTATGCCAGATTAATACGTTTTTAATCTGTTCTATGTAAGTTTTCTTGTTCAAAGCAAAAGATCGTCTAAAATAAGCCGTTTTTGTTTGAACTGATAAACAATTCAGACTGAGACTCAACAAAAATTATTTGTTTTAATCCAAACTGATACTTTTTGACCCTATAAGAGTCCTATAAGAGTCCGAGATACGCCGATCTCGTCAAGTCTATAACGTAATTCGTTTTTTTGTGTCAGAATACGACGTTTTCTGTCTGTTTAATATAAGTTTTTAATAATAATAATAATAACAATAATAATAATAATAATAATAATAATAATAATAATAATAATAATAATAATAATAATAATAATAATAATAATAATAATAATAATAATAATAATAGTAATAATAATATTAATAATAATAATAATGAAAAAATGAAAATAATAATAGTAATAAAAGTAAGCTTAGTTTTCTAAGCAAAAATGAAGCTTATTTTGTGTGTTATATGAGCGTTTTCTCATTTCTATGCAAGAAATCATCTGTGATCTGTGTTTTTAGGCAAGAAATTGAATAAAATTAATAACTCATTTTAAAACTGGTATAAAAACATTTACTATACAAAAGTTAATAATAATAATAATAATAATAATAATAATAATAATAATAATAATAATAATAATAGTAATAATAATAATAATAATAATAGTAATAATAATAATAATAGTAATAATAATAATAATAATAATAGTAATAATAATAATAATAATAATAATAATAATAATAATAATAATAATAATAATAATAATGATAATAATACTTATAATAATAAATTTCTTTCTAAATTAAAGCTTAGTTTTTCTAAGCAAAAATGATGCTTATTTTGTGTTATCTGAGCGTTTTCTCATTTCTATGCAAGAGATCATCTGTAATCTGTGTTTTTAGGCAAGAAATTGTCTAAAATTAATAACTCATTTTAAAACTGTTATAAAAACAATTACTATACAAAAGTTATAATCGGTCTTTAACAATAATAATAATAATAATAATAATAATAATAATAATAATAATAATAATAATAATAATAATAATAATAATAATAATAATAATAATAATAATAATAATAATAATAATAATAATAGTAATAATAATAATAAAAATAATAGTAATAATAATAATAATAATAAAAATAAAAATAATAATAGTAGTAAAAGTAAGCTTAGTTTTCTAAGCCAAAATGAAGCTTATTTTGTGTGTTACATGAGCGTTTTCTCATTTTTATGCAAAAGATCATGTGTGATCTGTGTTTTTAGGCAATCTAAGCCATTTTATAGTTTTTAATATTTAACAAAAATTTGCTTTAAAATAAAATGTTTAAAAAACCGAAATTAAACTAAATTAATTGTGTCTAACACTTTAGTAGAGGAAAAAGGAGGAGACATAATAGTCACTAAAGTCTTAAAGTTGTCTTTAGTCGTCATATTAATAACAATAACATTTATAATAACAATACTAGTAGTACTAAATTTGCTTATATGCAAGCGCTTAATTAAGGTAACAGTTTTTTTGTTTTTTGCCTATATCTCGAAAACAGTTACTTCTATCAATTTTTACTTTTTCACCAAAATTAAAGGTGATAAAATTTCCTACAAAATAGTTATTTGCATTTTTCATGTAGAACTAACCATAAGCGAGATATAAGTTTGAAAATAATTATTAATTAAAAAAAAGTGTTTTAACAGAAAATGTCTTGTGATTTAAAATACACTTAATTTGTTGGGTCCAATACTTTATTAGAAGAAAAAGTAGGTGACATAAAAGTCACTGAAGTCTTCAGAGTCGTTTTTAAATTCTGCATTTTTGACTTCGTCTCAAACATTGAAAACTGAATTACATTTTTGTTCAGTAACAGTTACAGTTTTCTTATTGGTTTTTTGCTTATATCTCGAAAACAGTTACTCCTATCAAATTTTATTTTTCTTTCAAAATTAAAGCTGATAAAATTTCCAACAAAATAGTTATTTACATTTTTCTTGTAGGACCAAGCATAAACGAGTTATAGAGTTGGATATAAATAATATTTAACACAAATTTGCTTTAAAATAAAATGCTTGAAAAACCGGAATTAAACTAAATTAATTGTGTCTAACACTTTAGTAGAGGAAAAAGGAGAAGACATAAAAGTCACTAAATGTTTCAGAGTCGTCTTTAGTCGTCATATTAATAACAATAATATTAATAATAATAATACTAATAGTACTAAATTTGCTTATATGCAAAGGCTTAATTAACGTAACATTTTTTTGGTTTCTTGCTTATATCTCGAAAACAGTTACTCCTATCAATTTTTATTTTTTTTTTCAAAATTAAAGCTAATAAAATTTCCTACAAAATAGTTATTTGCATTTTTTTGTAGGACCAACCATAAGCGAGTTATAGAGTTGGATATAAATAATATTTAACAAAAATTTGCTTTAAAATAAAATGTTTGAAAAACCGAAATTAAACTAAATTAATTGAGTCTAACACTTTAGTAGAGGAAAAAGAAAAAGACATAAAAGTCACTAAAGGTTTCAGAGTTGTCTTTAGTTGTCATATTAATAACAATAACATTAATAATAATAATACTAATAGTACTAAATTTGCTTATATGCAAACGCTTAATTAAGGTAACAGTGTTTTGGTTTCTTGCTTATGTCTCGAAAACAGTTACTCCTATCAATTTTTATCTTTTCACTAAAATTCAAGCTGATAAAATTTCCTACAAAATAGTTATTTGCATTTTTCATGTAGGACTAACCATAAGCGAGATATATGATTGAAAATAATTAATATTTAAAAAAAAAGTGCTTTAACAGAAAATGTCTTGTGATTTAAAATACACTTAATTTATTGGGTCCAATACTTTATTAGAAGAAAAAGGAAGTGACATAAAAGTCACTGAAGTCTTCAGAGTCGTTTTTAAATGCTGCAGATTCGTCTTCGTCTCAAACATTGAAAACTGAATTACATTTTTGTTCAGTAACAGTCACAGTTTTCTTATTGGTTTTTTGCTTATATCTCGAAAACAGTTACTCCTATCAATTTTTATCTTTCTGTCAAAATTAAAGCTGATAAAATTTCCTACAAAATAGTTATTTGCATTTTTCTTGTAGGACCAACCATAAGCGAGTTATAGAGTTGGATATAAATAATATTTAACAAAAATTTGCTTTAAAATAAAATGTTTGAAAAACTGAAATTAAACTAATTTAACTGTGTCTAACACTTTAGTAGAGAAAAAAGGAAAAAACATAAAAGTCACTAAAGGTTTCAGAGTTGTCTTTAGTTGTCATATTAATAACAATAACATTAATAATAATAATACTAATAGTACTAAATTTGCTTATATGCAAACGCTTAATTAAGGTAACAGTGTTTTGGTTTCTTGCTTATATCTTGAAAACAGTTACTCCTATCAATTTTTATCTTTTTACTAAAATTCAAGCTGATAAAATTTCCTACAAAATAGTTATTTGCATTTTTCATGTAGGACTAACCATAAGCGAGATATATGATTAAAAATAATTAATATTTAAAAAAAAAGTGCTTTAACAGAAAATGTCTTGTGATTTAAAATACACTTAATTTATTAGGTCCAATACTTTATTAAAAAAAAAAAGGGGGTGACATATAAGTCACTGAAGTCTTCAGAGTCGATTTTAAATGCTGCATTTTCGTCTTTGTCTCAAACATTGAAAACTGAATTACATTTTTGTTCTGAAACGGTAACAGTTTTTACTTTGGTTTTTTGCTTATATCTCGAAAACAGTTACTCCTATCAATTTTTATCTTTCTTTCAAAATTAAAGCTGATAACATTTCCTACAAAATAGTTATTTGCATTTTTCTTGTAGAACCAACCATAAGCGAGTTATAAAGTTGGATATAAATAATATTTAACAAAAACTTGCTTAAAAATAAAATGTTTGAAATACTGAAATTAAACTAAATTAATTGTGTCTAACACTTTAGTAGAGAAAAAAGAAAAAGACATAAAAGTCACCAAAGTCTTCAGAATCGTTTTTAGTCGTCATATTAATAACAATAACATTAATAATAATAATACTAATAGTACTAAATCTGCTTATATGCAAGCGCTTTATTAAGGTAACTGTTTTTTGGTTTCTTGCTTATATCTCGAAAACAGTTACTCCTATGAATTTTTGTCTTTCTTTCAAAATTAAAGCTGATAAAATATTCTACAAAATAGTTATTTGCATTTTTCTTGTAGAACCAACCATAAGCGAGTTATAGAGTTGGATATAAATAATATTTAACAAAAATTTGCTTTAAAATAAAATGTTTGAAAAACTGAAATTAAACTAATTTAACTGTGTCTAACACTTTATTAGAGAAAAAAGGAAAAGACATAAAAGTCACTAAAGGTTTCAGAGTTGTCTTTAGTTGTCATATTAATAACAATAACATTAATAATAATAATACTAATAGTACTAAATTTGCTTATATGCAAACGCTTAATTAAGGTAACAGTGTTTTGGTTTCTTGCTTATATCTCGAAAACAGTTACTCCTATCAATTTTTATCTTTTTACTAAAATTCAAGCTGATAAAATTTCCTACAAAATAGTTATTTGCATTTTTCATGTAGGACTAACCATAAGCGAGATATATGATTGAAAATAATTAATATTTAAAAAAAAAGTGCTTTAACAGAAAATGTCTTGTGATTTAAAATACACTTAATTTATTGGGTCCAATACTTTATTAGAAGAAAAAGGAAGTGACATAAAAGTCACTGAAGTCTTCAGAGTCGTTTTCAAATGCTGCATTTTCGTCTTCGTCTCAAACATTGAAAACTGAATTACATTTTTGTTCTGAAACGGTAACAGTTTTTACTTTGGTTTTTTGCTTATATCTCGAAAACAGTTACTCCTATCAATTTTTATCTTTTTTTCAAAATAAAAGCTGATAACATTTCCTACAAAATAGTTATTTGCATTTTTCTTGTAGGACCAACCATAAGCGAGTTATAAAGTTGGATATAAATAATATTTAACAAAAACTTGCTTAAAAATAAAATGTTTGAAATACTGAAATTAAACTAAATTAATTGTGTCTAACACTTTAGTAGAGAAAAAAGAAAAAGACATAAAAGTCACCAAAGTCTTCAGAATCGTTTTTAGTCGTCATATTAATAACAATAACATTAATAATAATAATACTAATAGTACTAAATCTGCTTATATGCAAGCGCTTTATTAAGGTAACAGTTTTTTGGTTTCTTGCTTATATCTCGAAAACAGTTACTCCTATGAATTTTTGTCTTTCTTTCAAAATTAAAGCTGATAAAATATTCTACAAAATAGTTATTTGCATTTTTCTTGTAGGACCAACCATAAGCGAGTTATAGAGTTGGATATAAATAATATTTAACAAAAATCTGCTTTAAAATAAAATGTTTGAAAAACTGAAATTAAACTAATTTAACTGTGTCTAACACTTTAGTAGAGAAAAAAGGAAAAGACATAAAAGTCACTAAAGGTTTCAGAGTTGTCTTTAGTTGTCATATTAATAACAATAACATTAATAATAATAATACTAATAGTACTAAATTTGCTTATATGCAAACGCTTAATTAAGGTAACAGTGTTTTGGTTTCTTGCTTATATCTCGAAAACAGTTACTCCTATCAATTTTTATCTTTTTACTAAAATTCAAGCTGATAAAATTTCCTACAAAATAGTTATTTGCATTTTTTATGTAGGACTAACCATAAGCGAGATATATGATTGAAAATAATTAATATTTAAAAAAAAAGTGCTTTAACAGAAAATGTCTTGTGATTTAAAATACACTTAATTTATTGGGTCCAATACTTTATTAGAAGAAAAAGGAAGTGACATAAAAGTCACTGAAGTCTTCAGAGTCGTTTTTAAATGCTGCAGTTTCGTCTTCGTCTCAAACATTGAAAACCGAATTACATTTTTGTTCAGTAACAGTCACAGTTTTCTTATTGGTTTTTTGCTTATATCTCGAAAACAGTTACTCCTATCAATTTTTATCTTTTTTTCAAAATTAAAGCTGATAAAATTTCCTACAAAATAGTTATTTGCATTTTTCTTGTAGGACCAACCATAAGCGAGTTATAGAGTTGGATATAAATAATATTTAACAAAAATTTGCATTAAAATAAAATGTTTGAAAAACTGAAATTAAACTAATTTAATTGTGTCTAACACTTTAGTAGAGAAAAAAGAAAAAGACATAAAAGTCACCAAAGTCTTCAGAATCGTTTTTAGTCGTCATATTAATAACAATAACATTAATAATAATAATACTAATAGTACTAAATCTGCTTATATGCAAGCGCTTTATTAAGGTAACAGTTTTTTGGTTTCTTGCTTATATCTCGAAAACAGTTACTCCTATGAATTTTTGTCTTTCTTTCAAAATTAAAGCTGATAAAATATTCTACAAAATAGTTATTTGCATTTTTCTTGTAGGACCAACCATAAGCGAGTTATAGAGTTGGATATAAATAATATTTAACAAAAATCTGCTTTAAAATAAAATGTTTGAAAAACTGAAATTAAACTAATTTAACTGTGTCTAACACTTTAGTAGAGAAAAAAGGAAAAGACATAAAAGTCACTAAAGGTTTCAGAGTTGTCTTTAGTTGTCATATTAATAACAATAACATTAATAATAATAATACTAATAGTACTAAATTTGCTTATATGCAAACGCTTAATTAAGGTAACAGTGTTTTGGTTTCTTGCTTATATCTCGAAAACAGTTACTCCTATCAATTTTTATCTTTTTACTAAAATTCAAGCTGATAAAATTTCCTACAAAATAGTTATTTGCTATTTTTATGTAGGACTAACCATAAGCGAGATATATGATTGAAAATAATTAATATTTAAAAAAAAAGTGCTTTAACAGAAAATGTCTTGTGATTTAAAATACACTTAATTTATTGGGTCCAATACTTTATTAGAAGAAAAAGGAAGTGACATAAAAGTCACTGAAATCTTCAGAGTCGTTTTTAAATGCTGCAGTTTCGTCTTCGTCTCAAATATTGAAAACCGAATTACATTTTTGTTCAGTAACAGTCACAGTTTTCTTATTGGTTTTTTGCTTATATCTCGAAAACAGTTACTCCTATCAATTTTTAGCTTTTTTTCAAAATTAAAGCTGATAAAATTTCCTACAAAATAGTTATTTGCATTTTTCTTGTAGGACCAACCATAAGCGAGTTATAGAGTTGGATATAAATAATATTTAACAAAAATTTGCATTAAAATAAAATGTTTGAAAAACTGAAATTAAACTAATTTAATTGTGTCTAACACTTTAGTAGAGGAAAAAGAAGAAGACATAAAAGTCACTAAAGGTTTCAAAGTTGTCTTTAATCGTAATATTAATAACAATAACATTAATAATAATAATACTAATAGTACTAAATTTGCTTATATGCAAACGCTTAATTAAGGTAACAGTGTTTTGGTTTCTTGCTTATATCTCGAAAAAAGTTACTCCTATCAATTTTTATCTTTTTACTAAAATTAAAGCTGATAAAATTTCCTACAAAATAGTTAATTGCATTTTTAATGTAGGACCAACCATAAGCGAGATATAAGTTTGAAAATAATTAAAATTTAAAAAAAAAGTGCTTCAACAGAAAATGTCTTGTGATTTAAAATACACTTAATTTATTGGGTCCAATACTTTATTAGAAGAAAAAAGAGGTGACAGAAAGGTCACTGAAGTCTTTAGAGTCGTTTGTAAATGCTGCATTTTCGTCTTCGTCTCAAACATTGAAAACTGAATTACATTTTTGTTCAGTAACTGTTACAGTTTTCTTATTGGTTTTTTGCTTATATCTCGAAAACAGTTACTCCTATCAATTTTTATCTTTCTTTTAAAATTAAAGCTGATAAAGCTTCCTACAAAATAGTTGTTTGCATTTTTCTTGTAGGACCAACCATAAGCGAGTTATAGAGTTGGATATAAATAATATTTAACAAAAATTTGCTTTAAATAAAATGTTTGAAAAACCGAAATTAAACTAAATTAATTGAGTCTAACACTTTAGTAGAGAAAAAAGAAAAAGACATAAAAGTCACCAAAGTCTTCAAAATCGTTTTTAGTCGTCATATTAATAACAATAACATTAATAATAATAATACTAATAGTACTAAATCTGCTTATTTGCAAGCGCTTTATTAAGGTAACAGTTTTTTGGTTTCTTGCTTATATCTCGAAAACAGTTACTCCTATCAATTTTTATCTTTTTTTCAAAATTAAAGCTGATAAAATTTCCTACAAAATAGTTATTTGCATTTTTCTTGTAGGACCAACCATAAGCGAGTTATAGAGTTGGATATAAATAATATTTAACAAAAATTTGCTTTAAAATAAAATGTTTGAAAAACTGAAATTAAACTAATTTAATTGTGTCTAACACTTTAGTTGAGGAAAAAGAAGAAGACATAAAAGTCACTAAAGGTTTCAAAGTTGTCTTTAATCGTCATATTAATAACAATAACATTAATAATAATAATACTAATAGTACTAAATTTGCTTATATGCAAACGCTTAATTAAGGTAACAGTGTTTTGGTTTCTTGCTCATATCTCGAAAACAGTTACTCCTATCAATTTTTATCTTTTTACTAAAATTCAAGCTGATAAAATTTCCTACAAAATAATTAAGCAAGAAACCAAAAAACTGTTACCTTAATAAAGCGCTTGCATATAAGCAGATTTAGTACTATTAGTATTATTATTATTAATGTTATTGTTATTAATATGACGACTAAAAACGATTCTGAAGATTTTGGTGACTTTTATGTCTTTTTCTTTTTTCTCTACTAAAGTGTTAGACACAATTAATTTAGTTTAATTTCAGTATTTCAAACATTTTATTTTTAAGCAAGTTTTTGTTAAATATTATTTATATCCAACTTTATAACTCGCTTATGGTTGGTCCCACAAGAAAAATGTAAATAACTATTTTGTAGGAAATGTTATCAGCTTTAATTTTAAAAGAAAGATAAAAATTGATAGGAGTAACTGTTTTCGAGATATAAGCAAGAAACCAAAACACTGTTACCTTAATTAAGCGTTTGCATATAAGCAAATTTAGTACTATTAGTATTATTATTATTAATGTTATTGTTATTAATATGACAACTAAAGACAACTCTGAAACCTTTAGTGACTTTTATGTCTTTTCCTTTTTCCTCTACTAAAGTGTTAGACACAATTAAATTAGTTTAATTTCAGTTTTTCAAACATTTTATTTTAAAGCAAATTTTTGTTAAAAATTATTTATATCCAACTCTATAACTCGCTTATGGTTGGTCCTACAAGAAAAATGCAAATAACTATTTTGTAGGAAATTTTATCAGCTTTAATTTTGAAAAAAAGACAAAAATTCATAGGAGTAACTGTTTTCGAGATATAAGCAAGAAACCAAAAAACTGTTACCTTAATAAAGCGCTTGCATATAAGCAGATTTAGTACTATTAGTATTATTATTATTAATGTTATTGTTATTAATATGACGACTAAAAACGATTCTGAAGACTTTGGTGACTTTTATGTCTTTTTCTTTTTTCTCTACTAAAGTGTTAGACACAATTAATTTAGTTTAATTTCAGTATTTCAAACATTTTATTTTTAAGCAAGTTTTTGTTAAATATTATTTATATCCAACTTTATAACTCGCTTATGGTTGGTCCCACAAGAAAAATGCAAATAACTATTTTGTAGGAGATGTTATCAGCTTTAATTTTGAAAGAAAGATAAAAATTGATAGGAGTAACTGTTTTCGAGATATGAGCAAGAAACCAAAACACTGTTACCTTAATTAAGCGTTTGCATATAAGCAAATTTAGTACTATTAGTATTATTATTATTAATGTTATTGTTATTAATATGACGATTAAAGACAACTTTGAAACCTTTAGTGACTTTTATGTCTTCTTCTTTTTCCTCTACTAAAGTGTTAGACACAATTAAATTAGTTTAATTTCAGTTTTTCAAACATTTTATTTTAAAGCAAATTTTTGTTAAATATTATTTATATCCAACTCTATAACTCGCTTATGGTTGGTCCTACAAAAAAAATGCAAATATTTATTTTGTAGGAAATTTTATCAGCTTTAATTTTGACAGAAAGATAAAAATTGATAGGAGTAACTGTTTTCGAGATATAAGCAAAAAACCAATAAGAAAACTGTGACTGTTACTGAACAAAAATGTAATTCAGTTTTCAATGTTTGAGACGAAGACGAAACTGCAGCATTTAAAAACGACTCTGAAGACTTCAGTGACTTTTATGTCACTTCCTTTTTCTTCTAATAAAGTATTGGACCCAATAAATTAAGTGTATTTTAAATCACAAGACATTTTCTGTTAAAGCACTTTTTTTTTAAATATTAATTATTTTCAATCATATATCTCGCTTATGGTTAGTCCTACATGAAAAATGCAAATAACTATTTTATAGGAAATTTTATCAGCTTGAATTTTAGTAAAAAGATAAAAATTGATAGGAGTAACTGTTTTCTAGATATAAGCAAGAAACCAAAACACTGTTACCTTAATTAAGCGTTTGCATATAAGCAAATTTAGTACTATTAGTATTATTATTATTAATGTTATTGTTATTAATATGACAACTAAAGACAACTCTGAAACCTTTAGTGACTTTTATGTCTTTTCCTTTTTCCTCTACTAAAGTGTTAGACACAATTAAATTAGTTTAATTTCAGTTTTTCAAACATTTTATTTTAAAGCAAATTTTTGTTAAAAATTATTTATATCCAACTCTATAACTCGCTTATGGTTGGTGCTACAAAAAAATGCAAATAACTATTTTGTAGGAAATGTTATCAGCTTTAATTTTGAAAAAAAGACAAAAATTCATAGGAGTAACTGTTTTCGAGATATAAGCAAGAAACCAAAAAACTGTTACCTTAATAAAGCGCTTGCATATAAGCAGATTTAGTACTATTAGTATTATTATTATTAATGTTATTGTTATTAATATGACGACTAAAAACGATTCTGAAGACTTTGGTGACTTTTATGTCTTTTTCTTTTTTCTCCACTAAAGTGTTAGACACAATTAATTTAGTTTAATTTCAGTATTTCAAACATTTTATTTTTAAGCAAGTTTTTGTTAAATATTATTTATATCCAACTTTATAACTCTCTTATGGTTGGTGCTACAAGAAAAATGCAAATAACTATTTTGTAGGAAATGTTATCAGCTTTAATTTTGAAAGAAAGATAAAAATTGATAGGAGTAACTGTTTTCGAGATATAAGCAAAAAACCAAAGTAAAAACTGTTACCGTTTCAGAACAAAAATGTAATTCAGTTTTCAATGTTTGAGACGAAGACGAAAATGCAGCATTTAAAATCGACTCTGAAGACTTCAGTGACTTATATGTCACCCCCTTTTTTTTTTAATAAAGTATTGGACCTAATAAATTAAGTGTATTTTAAATCACAAGACATTTTCTGTTAAAGCACTTCTTTTTTAAATATTAATTATTTTCAATCTTATATCTCGCTTATGGTTAGTCCTACATAAAAAATGCAAATAACTATTTTGTAGAAAATTTTATCAGCTTAAATTTTAGTAAAAAAATAAAAATTGATAGGAGTAACTGTTTTCGAGATATGAGCAAGAAACCAAAACACTGTTACCTTAATTAAGCGTTTGCATATAAGCAAATTTAGTACTATTAGTATTATTATTATTAATGTTATTGTTATTAATATGACGATTAAAGACAACTTTGAAACCTTTAGTGACTTTTATGTTTTCTTCTTTTTCCTCTACTAAAGTGTTAGACACAATTAAATTAGTTTAATTTCAGTTTTTCAAACATTTTATTTTAAAGCAAATTTTTGTTAAATATTATTTATATCCAACTCTATAACTCGCTTATGGTTGGTCCTACAAGAAAAATGCAAATAACTATTTTGTAGGAAATTTTATCAGCTTTAATTTTGACAAAAAGATAAAAATTGATAGGAGTAACTGTTTTCGAGATATAAGCAAAAAACCAATAAGAAAACTGTGACTGTTACTGAACAAAAATGTAATTCAGTTTTCAATGTTTGAGACGAAGACGAAACTGCAGCATTTAAAAACGACTCTGAAGACTTCAGTGACTTTTATGTCACTTCCTTTTTCTTCTAAAAAAGTATTGGACCCAATAAATTAAGTGTATTTTAAATCACAAGACATTTTCTGTTAAAGCACTTTTTTTTTAAATATTAATTATTTTCAATCATATATCTCGCTTATGGTTAGTCCTACATGAAAAATTCAAATAACTATTTTGTAGGAAATTTTATCAGCTTGAATTTTAGTAAAAAGATAAAAATTGATAGGAGTAACTGTTTTCGAGATATAAGCAAGAAACCAAAACACTGTTACCTTAATTAAGCGTTTGCATATAAGCAAATTTAGTACTATTAGTATTATTATTATTAATGTTATTGTTATTAATATGACAACTAAAGACAACTCTGAAATCTTTAGTAACTTTTATGTCTTTTCCTTTTTCCTCTACTAAAGTGTTAGACACAGTTAAATTAGTTTAATTTCAGTTTTTCAAACATTTTATTTTAAAGCAAATTTTTGTTAAATATTATTTATATCCAACTCTATAACTCGTTTATGGTTGGTCCTACAAGAAAAATGCAAATAACTATTTTGTAGGAAATTTTATCAGCTTTAATTTTGAAAAAAAAGACAAAAATTCATAGGAGTAACTGTTTTCGAGATATAAGCAAGAAACCAAAAAACTGTTACCTTAATAAAGCGCTTGCATATAAGCAGATTTAGTACTATTAGTATTATTATTATTAATGTTATTGTTATTAATATGACGACTAAAAACGATTCTGAAGACTTTGGTGACTTTTATGTCTTTTTCTTTTTTCTCTACTAAAGTGTTAGACACAATTAATTTAGTTTAATTTCAGTATTTCAAACATTTTATTTTTAAGCAAGTTTTTGTTAAATATTATTTATATCCAACTTTATAACTCGCTTATGGTTGGTCTTACAAGAAAAATGCAAATAACTATTTTGTAGGAAATGTTATCAGCTTTAATTTTGAAAGAAAGATAAAAATTGATAGGAGTAACTGTTTTCGAGATATAAGCAAGAAACCAAAACACTGTTACCTTAATTAAGCGTTTGCATATAAGCAAATTTAGTACTATTAATATTATTATTATTAATGTTATTGTTATTAATATGACAACTAAAGACAACTCTGAAATCTTTAGTGACTTTTATGTCTTTTTCTTTTTCCTCTACTAAAGTGTTAGACTCAATTAATTTAGTTTAATTTCGGTTTTTCAAACATTTTATTTTAAAGCAAATTTTTGTTAAATATTATTTATATCCAACTCTATAACTCGCTTATGGTTGGTCCTACAAAAAAATGCAAATAACTATTTTGTAGGAAATTTTATTAGCTTTAATTTTGAAAAAAAGATAAAAATTGATAGGAGTAACTGTTTTCGAGATATAAGCAAGAAACCAAAAAAATGTTACGTTAATTAAGCGTTTGCATATAAGCAAATTTAGTACTATTAGTATTATTATTATTAATGTTATTGTTATTAATATTACGATTAAAGACAACTTTGAAACCTTTAGTGACTTTTATGTCTTCTCCTTTTTCCTCTACTAAAGTGTTAGACACAATTAATTTAGTTTAATTCCGGTTTTTCAAGCATTTTATTTTAAAGCAAATTTTTGTTAAATATTATTTATATCCAACTCTATAACTCCTTTATGCTTGGTCCTACAAGAAAAATGTAAATAACTATTTTGTTGGAAATTTTATCAGCTTTAATTTTGAAAGAAAGATAAAATTTGATAGGAGTAACTGTTTTCGAGATATAAGCAAAAAACCAATAAGAAAACTGTAACTGTTACTGAACAAAAATGTAATTCAGTTTTCAATGTTTGAGACGAAGTCAAAAATGCAGCATTTAAAAACGACTCTAAAGACTTCAGTGACTTTTATGTCACCTCCTTTTTCTTCTAATAAAGTATTGGACCCAACAAATTAAGTGTATTTTAAATCACAAGACATTTTCTGTTAAAACACTTTTTTTTAATTAATAATTATTTTCAAACTTATATCTCGCTTATGGTTAGTTCTACATGAAAAATGCAAATAACTATTTTGTAGGAAATTTTATCACCTTTAATTTTGGTGAAAAAGTAAAAATTGATAGGAGTAACTGTTTTCGAGATATAGGCAAAAAACAAAAAAACTGTTACCTTAATTAAGCGCTTGCATATAAGCAAATTTAGTACTACTAGTATTGTTATTATAAATGTTGTTGTTATTAATATGACGACTAAAGACAACTTTAAGACTTTAGTGACTTTTATGTCTCCTCCTTTTTCCTCTACTAAAGTGTTAGACACAATTAATTTAGTTTAATTTCGGTTTTTCAAACATTTTATTTT
>NW_026986637.1:592500-605000 GCF_031307605.1 Tribolium castaneum | reverse complement strand
TAGGCACAGAAATTTGAATTACGTTTCAGTCTGGACAAAAACTGCTTATTTTAGACGATCCTTTGTTTTGAACACGAAAACTTACATTAAAAAGATTAAAAACGTCTTATTCTGGCTGAAAACTGCAAATTATATATTACTCTAGATAAAAGCAATTTATCCTGATTACTCCTTTACTTAGAATAGAGTAAACTTGTATAAAACTTAATGAAAACTTTAAATTTCGTCTCAAAGAAATAATTTACGTTATAGTTTTGACCAGCACTGTTTATTTCAAACGAAATTATGATTCGAAACTAATGAACTTTTATGGGGCAGATGCAAAACCACATATTACCATATAAAGCGTTGTTTTAAAGCAAAGTATTACCTTTTGCAACAAGAAATTTCACGTCAAAGAAACTGAAAACTTCGTATCCATACATAAATATCTAATTACGTATCAGTTTAGGCAAATACAGCTTATTTTAAACGATTCCTTGCTATAAACAAGAAAAATTTTATCAAGCATATTGAAAACGTCTTATTCTCGAAAATAAGAGCAAATTATGTATCAGTTTTAACAAAAGCGGATTACTCTGTTTGATTCTATGCTTAGAGTAGAGTAAACGACAGTTTAAACAAAAAAATTATTTTCGTTGTTGTGTCAAAATAATTTATTTCGAATGATTCAATGGAGCGAAACGAGTAAACTTTTATAGGACAGATGCAAAATACCATATTACCACATAAATCGTTATTTTAAAGCAAAGTATTAGCTTTTGCACTTGTTCAATTAAAGTTTGCTTACTTCGAAATATGTAGTCGTCCGAAATAATTTTTTTTTGTTAAAACTATAACGTAATTTGTTCTTTTGAGCTTGAATATAGAGTTTTCATTACGTTTTATAGTAGTTTACTCTACTCTAAGCATAGAATCAAACAGAGTAATCCGCTTTTGTTAAAACTGATACATAATTTGCTCTTATTTTCGAGAATAAGACATTTTCAATATGTTTGAAAATATTTTTCTTGTTTATAGCAAGGAATCGTTTAAAATAAGCTGTATTTGCCTAAACTGATACGTAATTCGATATTTGTGCATGGATACGATGTTTTCAGTTTCTTTGACGTGAAATTTCTTGTTGCAAAAGGTAATACTTTGCTTTAAAACAACGCTTTATATGGTAATATGTGGTTTTGCATCTGCCCCATAAAAGTTCATTAGTTTCGAATCATAATTTCGTTTGAAATAAACAGTGCTGGTCAAAACTATAACGTAAATTATTTCTTTGAGACGAAATTTAAAGTTTTCATTAAGTTTTATACAAGTTTACTCTATTCTAAGTAAAGGAGTAATCAGGATAAATTGCTTTTATCTAGAGTAATATATAATTTGCAGTTTTCAGCCAGAATAAGACGTTTTTAATCTTTTTAATGTAAGTTTTCTTGTTCAAAACAAAGGATCGTCTAAAATAAGCAGTTTTTGTCCAGACTGAAACGTAATTCGAATTTCTGTGCCTAAATAAGGGGTTTTCAGTTTCTTTGATGTAAGGTTTCTTGTTTGTAACAATGAATTAACAAAAATAATTGGTTTTTATCCAAACTGTGGCATGAATCAGCTTTAAGACTATAACGCAAATCTTTTGTTTTGTGCTAAAATAAGACGTTTTTAGTCAGTTTGATATAAGCTTTCTTGTTCAAAGCAAAATATTGTCGAAAATCAACCGTTTTTGTCTAAACTGAAACAAAATTCGGTGGTTTGTGTCCGAATACAAAGTTTTCAGATTCTTTAATGTTAGGTTTGCTGCTTCTAACAAAGAATCAACGAAAATATTTTGTTTTAATACAAACTGCAATATAAAATGTCTTTATAGGACAAAACATGATGTTTGGCATCTGTTTATTAAAAATTTACTCGTTTGGAAGCATAGAATCATTCCAAATAAGCTATTCTCGTCGAAACTATAATGTAATTAGTATTTTGTGCTAGAATACAGCGTTTTTGTTAGATTTATTAACAATTTTGTCTATTTTAAGCAATGAAACGAATAGGATTAGCTGCCTTTATCCAAAGTGATACATAAATTGCTCTTTTATGCCAGATTAATACGTTTTTAGTCTGTTCGATGTAAGTTTTCTTGTTCAAAGCAAAAGATCGTCTAAAGTAAGCCGTTTTTGTTTGAACTGATGAACAATTCAGACTGAGAGTCAACAAAAATAATTTGTTTTAATCCAAACTGATAATTTTTGACCCTATAAGAGTCCTATAAGAGTCCGAGATACGCCGTTCTCGTCAAGTCTATAACGTAATTCGTTTTTTTGTGTCAGAATACGACGTTTTCTGTCTGTTTAATATAAGTTTTTAATAATAATAATAATATAAACAATAATAATAATAATAATAATAATAATAACAATAATAATAATAATAATAATAATAATAATAATAATAATAATAATAATAATAATAATAATAATAATAATAATAAAAATAATAATAATAATAATAATAATAATAATAATAATAATAATAAAAATAATAATAGAAATAAAAGTAAGCTTAGTTTTCTAAGCAAAAATGAAGCTTATTTTGTGTGTTATATGAGCGCTTTCTCATTTCTATGCAGGAAATCATCTGTGATCTGTATTTATAGGCAAGAAATTGTCTAAAATTAATAACTCATTTTAAAACTGGTATAAAAACATTTACTATACAAAAGTTAATAATAATAATAATAATAATAATAATAATAATAATAATAATAATAATAATAATAATAATAATAGTAATAAAAGAAATAATAATAATAATAATAATAATAATAATAATAATAATGATAATAATACTTATAATAATGAATTTCTTTCTAAATTAAAGCTTAGTTTTTCTAAGCAAAAATAATGCTTATTTTGTGTTATCTGAGCGTTTTCTCATTTCTATGCAAGAGATCATCTGTGATCTGTGTTTTTAGGCAAGAAATTGTCTAAAATTAATAACTCATTTTAAAACTGGTATAAAAACATTTACAATACAAAAGTTATAATCGGTCTTTAATAATAATAATATTAATAATAATAATAACAATAATAATAATAATAATAATAATAATAATAATAATAATAATAATAATAATAATAATAATAGTAATAATAATAAAAATAATAGTAGTAGTAAAAGTAAGCTTAGTTTTCTAAGCCAAAATGAAGCTTATTTTGTGTTATATGAGCGTTTTCTCATTTCTATGTAAAAGATCATGTGTGATCTGTGTTTTAAGCTGTGTCAGAATACGACGTTTTCTGTCTGTTTAATATAAGTTTTTAATAATAATAATAATAATAATAATAATAATAATAATAATAATAATGATAATAATAACAATAATAATAATAATAATAATAATAATAATAATAATAATAATAATAGTAATAGTAACAAAAGTAATAATAATAATAATACTTTTAAAAAAGAAAAATGGAGCTTATTTTGTGTGTTACATAAGCGTTTTCTCATTTTTATGCAAAAGATCATGTGTGATCTGTGTTTTTAGGCAATCTAAGCCATTTTATAGTTTTTAATATTTAACAAAAATTTGCTTTAAAATAAAATGTTTGAAAAACCGAAATTAAACTAAATTAATTGTGTCTAGCACTTTAGTAGAGGAAAAAGGAGGAGACATAAAAGTCACTAAAGTCTTAAAGTTGTCTTTAGTCGTCATATTAATAACAATAACTATTATAATAACAATACTAGTAGTACTAAATTTGCTTATATGCAAGCGCTTAATTAAGGTAACAGTTTTTTTGTTTTTTGCCTATATCTCGAAAACAGTTACTCCTATCAATTTTTACTTTTTCACCAAAATTAAAGGTGATAAAATTTCCTACAAAATAGTTATTTGCATTTTTCATGTAGAACTAACCATAAGCGAGATATAAGTTTGAAAATAATTAATAATTAAAAAAAAGTGTTTTAACAGAAAATGTCTTGTGATTTATAAAATACACTTAATTTATTGGGTCCAATACTGTATTAGAAGAAAAAGGAGGTGACATAAAAGTCACTGAAGTCTTCAGAGTCGATTTTAAATGCTGCATTTTCGTCTTTGTCTCAAACATTGAAAATTGAATTACATTTTTGTTCAGTAACAGTTACAGTTTTCTTATTGGTTTTTTGCTTATATCTCGAAAACAGTTACTCCTATAAAAATAAAAATAAATAAAATGATTGAAAAACCGAAATTAAACTAAATTAATTAAGACTAACACTTTAGTAGAGGAAAAAGGAGAAGACATAAAAGTCACCAAAGTCTTGAGAGTCGTTTTTAGTCGTCATATTAATAACAATAACATTAATAATAATAATACTAATATTACTAAATTTGCTTATATGCAAGCGCTTAATTAAGGTAACAGTTTCTTGCTTATATCTCGAAAACAGTTACTCCTATCAATTTTTACCTTTTTACCAAAATTAAAGCTGATAAAATTTCCTTCAAAATCGTTATTTGCATTTTTCATGTAGAACTAACCATAAGCAAGATATAAGTTTGAAAATGATTAATAATTAAAAAAAATGTGCTTTAACAGAAAATGTCTTGTGATTTAAAATACACTTAATTTATTGGGTCCAATACTTAATTAGAAGAAAAAGAAGGTGACAGTAAATGCTGCATTTTCGTCTTCGTCTCAAACATTAAATACTAAATTACATTTTTGTTTAGTACTCCTATCAATTTTTATCTTTCCTTCAAAATTAAAGCTGATAAAATTTTTTACAAAATAGTTTTTTGCATTTTTTTTGTAGGACCAACCATAAGCGAGTTATAGAGATGGATATAAATAATCTTTAACAAAAATTTGATATAAAACAAAATGTTTGAAAAACCGAAATTAAACTAAATTAATATTAAAATAATTAGTAATATTATTATTATTAAAAACCGACTATAACTTTTGTATAGTAAATGTTTTTATACCAGTTTTAAAATGAGTTTTTAATTTTAGACAATTTCTTGCCTAAAAACACAGATCACAGATGATCTCTTGCATAGAAATGAGAAAACGCTCAGATAACACAAAATAAGCTTCATTTTTCCTTAGAAAAACTAAGCTTTAATTTAGAAAGAAATTCATTATTATAAGTATTATTATTATTATTATTATTATTATTATTATTATTACTTTTATTACTATTATTATTATTATTATTATTATTAAAAACCGATTATAACTTTTGTATAGTAAATGTTTTTATTGTATTTTAAATCACAAGGCATTTTCTGTTAAAGCACTTTCTTTTTAAATATTAATTATTATCAAACTTATATCTCGCTTATGGTTAGTCCTACATGAAAAATGCAAATAACTATTTTGTAGGAAATTTTATCAGCATTAATTTCAGTAAAAAGATAAAAATTGATAGGAGTAACTGTTTTCGAGATATAAGCAAGAAACCAGAAAACTGTTACCTTAATTAAGGCCTTGCATATAAGCAAATTTAGTACTAAAAACAACTCTGAAGACTTTGGTGACTTTTATGTCACCTCCTCTTTCTTCTAATAAAGTATTGAACCCATTAAATTAAGTGTATTTTAAATCACAAGACATTTTCTGTTAAAGCACTTTTTTTTTAAATATTAATTATTTTCAAACTTATATCTCGCTTATGGTTAGTTCTACATAAAAAATGCAAATAACTATTTTGTAGGAAATTTTATCAGCTTTAATTTTATTAAAAAGATAAAAATTGATAAGAGTAACTGTTTTCGAGATATAAGCAAGAAACTGTTACCTTAATTAAGAGCTTGCATATAAGCAAATTTAGTAATATTAGTATTATTATTATTATTAATGTTATTGTTATTAATATGACTACTAAAAACGACTCTCAAGACTTTGGTGACTTTTATGTCTTCTCCTTTTTCCTCTACTAAAGTGTTAGTCTTAATTAATTTAGTTTAATTTCGGTTTTTCAAACATTTTATTTTAAAGCAAATTTTTGTTAAAGATTATTTATATCCAACTCTATAACTCGCTTATGGTTGGTTCTACAAAAAAATGCAAATAACTATTTTGTAGGAAATTTTATCAGCTTTAATTTTGAAAAAAAGATAAAAATTGATAGGAGTAACTGTTTTCGAGATATAAGCAAAAAACCAATAAGAAAACTGTAACTGTTACTGAACAAAAATGTAATTCAGTTTTCAATGTTTGAGACGAAGACAAAAATGCAGCATTTAAAAACGACTCTGAAGACTTTAGTGACTTTTATGTCACCTCCTTTTTCTTCTAATAAAGTATTGAACCCAATAAATTAAGTGTATTTTAAATCACAAGACATTTTCTGTTAAAACACTTTTTTGTAATTATTAATTATTTTCAAACTTATATCTCGCTTATGGTTAGTTCTACATGAAAAATGCAAAAAACTATTTTGTAGGAAATTTTATCACCTTTAATTTTGGTGAAAAAGTAAAAATCGATAGGAGTAACTGTTTTCGAGATATAAGCAAAAAACAAAAAAACTGTTACCTTAATTAAGCGCTTGCATATAAGCAAATTTAGTACTACTAGTATTGTTATTATAAATGTTATTGTTATTAATATGACGACTAAAGACAACTCTAAGACTTTAGTGACTTTTATGTCTCCTCCTTTTTTCTCTACTAAAGTGTTAGACACACTTAATTTAGTTTAATTTCGGTTTTTCAAACATTTTATTTTAAAGCAAATTTTTGTTAAAGATTATTTATATCCAACTCTATAACTCGCTTATGGTTGGTCCTACAAAAAAATGCAAATAACTATTTTGTAGGAAATTTTATCAGCTTTAATTTTGAAAAAAAGATAAAAATTGATAGAAGTAACTGTTTTCGAGATATAAGCAAGAAACCAAAAAACTGTTACCTTAATTAAGCGTTTGCATATAAGCAAATTTAGTACTATTAGTATTATTATTATTAATGTTATTGTTATTAATATGACGACTAAAGACGACTCTGAAACATTCAGTGACTTTTATGTCTTCTCCTTTTTCCTCTACTAAAGTGTTAGACACAATTAATTTAGTTTAATTCAAGTTTTTCAAGCATTTTATTTTAAAGCAAATTTTTGTTAAATATTATTTATATCCAACTCTATAACTCGTTTATGCTTGGTCCTACAAGAAAAATGTAAATAACTATTTTGTTGGAAATTTTATCAGCTTTAATTTTGAAAGAAAGATAAAATTTGATAGGAGTAACAGTTTTCGAGATATAAGCAAAAAACCAATAAGAAAATTGTAACTGTTACTGAACAAAAATGTAATTCAGTTTTCAATGTTTGAGACGAAGACAAAAATGCAGCATTTAAAAACGACTCTGAAGACTTCAGTGACTTTTATGTCACCTCCTTTTTCTTCTAATACAGTATTGGACCCAATAAATTAAGTGTATTTTATAAATCACAAGACATTTTCTGTTAAAACACTTTTTTTTAATTATTAATTATTTTCAAACTTATATCTCGCTTATGGTTAGTTCTACATGAAAAATGCAAATAACTATTTTGTAGGAAATTTTATCACCTTAATTTTAGTGAAAAAGTAAAAATTGATAGGAGTAACTGTTTTCGAGATATAAGCAAAAAACCAAAAAACTGTTACCTTAATTAAGCGCTTGCATATAAGCAAATTTAGTACTACAAGTATTGTTATTATAAATTTTATTGTTATTAATATGACGACTAAAGACAACTCTAAGACTTTAGTGACTTTTATGTCTCCTCCTTTTTTCTCTACTAAAGTGTTAGACACACTTAATTTAGTTTAATTTCAGTTTTTCAAACATTTTATTTTAATGCAAATTTTTGTTAAATATTAAAAACTATTAAATGGCTTAGATTGCCTAAAAACACAGATCACACATGATCTTTTGCATAGAAATGAGAAAACGCTCATGTAACACACAAAATAAGCTCCATTTTTCCTTATTAAAAGTATTATTATTATTATTACTTTTGTTACTATTACTATTATTATTATTATTATTATTATTATTATTATTATTATTATTGTTATTATTATTATTATTATTATTAGTATTATTATTATTATTATTATTATTATTATTATTATTATTATTAACTTTTGTATAGTAAATGTTTTTATACCAGTTTTAAAATGAGTTATTAATTTTAGCCAATTTCTTGCCTAAAAACTATCAAATGGCTTAGATTGCCTAAAAACACAGATCACACATGATCTTTTGCATAGAAATGAGAAAAGCTCATATAACACAAAATAAGCTTCATTTTTGCTTAGAAAACTAAGCTTACTTTTATTACTACTATTATTATTATTTTTATTATTATTATTATTATTACTATTATTTTTATTATTATTATTACTATTATTATTATTATTATTATTATTATTATTATTATTATTATTATTATTATTATTATTATTATTATTAATATTATTATTATTAAAAACCGATTATAACTTTTGTATAGTAAATGTTTTTATACCAGTTTTAAAATGAGTTATTAATTTTAGACAATTTCTTGCCTAAAAAAACAGATCACAGGTGATCTCTTGCATAGAAATGAGAAAACGCTCAGATAACACAAAATAAGCTTCATTTTTCCTTAGAAAAACTAAGCTTTAATTTAGAAAGAAATTCATTGTTATAAGTATTATTATTATTATTATTATTATTATTATTATTATTATTATTATTATTATTATTATTATTATTATTACTTTTATTACTATTATTATTATTATTATTATTATTATTAAAAACCGATTATAACTTTTGTATAGTAAATGTTTTTATTGTATTTTAAATCACAAGGCATTTTCTGTTAAAGCACTTTCTTTTTAAATATTAATTATTATCAAACTTATATCTCGCTTATGGTTAGTCCTACATGAAAAATGCAAATAACTATTTTGTAGGAAATTTTATCAGCTTTAATTTTAGTAAAAAGATAAAAATTGATAGGAGTAACTGTTTTCGAGATATAAGCAAGAAACCAGAAAACTGTTACCTTAATTAAGGCCTTGCATATAAGCAAATTTAGTACTAAAAACAACTCTGAAGACTTTGGTGACTTTTATGTCTTCTTCTTTTTCCTCTGCTAAAGTGTTAGACACAATTAATTTAGTTTAATTTCGGTTTTTCAAACATTTTATTTTAGAGCAAATTTTTGTTAAAGATTATTTATATCCAACTCTATAACTCGCTTATGGTTGGTCCTACAAAAAAAATGCGAATAACTATTTTGTAGAAAATTTTATCAGCTTTAATTTTGAAAGAAAGATAAAAATTGATAGGAGTAACTGTTCTCGAGATATAAGCAAAAAACCGATAAGAAAACTGTAACTGTTACTGAACAAAAATGTAATTCAGTTTTCAATGTTTGAGACAAAGACGAAAATGCATCATTTAAAATCGACTCTGAAGACTTCAGTGACCTTTCTGTCACCTCCTTTTTCTTCTAATAAAGTATTGGACCCAATAAATTAAGTGTATTTTAAATCACAAGACATTTTCTGTTAAAGTACATTTTTTTTTAAATATTAATTATTTTCAAACTTATATCTCGCTTATGGTTAGTCCTACATGAAAAATGCAAATAACTACGAGTATTTTGTAGGAAATTTTATCAGCTTTAATTTTAGTGAAAAGATAAAAATTGATAGGAGTAACTGTTTTCGAGATATAAGCAAGAAACCAAAAAACTGTTACCTTAATTAAGCGCTTGCATATAAGCAAATTTAGTAATATTAGTATTATTAATATTAATGTTATTGTTATTAATGTGACGACTAAAAAAGACTCTTAAGACTTTGGTGACTTTTATGTCTTCTCCTTTTTCCTCTACTAAAGTGTTAGTCTTAATTTAGTTTAATTTCGGTTTTTCAAACATTTTATTTTAAAGCAAATTTTTGTTAAAGATTATTTATATCCAACTCTATAACTCGCTTATGGTTAGCCCTACAAAAAAATGCAAATAACTATTTTGTAGGAAATTTTATCAGCTTTAATTTTGAAAAAAAGATAAAAATTGATAGGAGTAACTGTTTTCGAGATATAAGCAAGAAACCAAAAAACTGTTACCTTAATTAAGCGTTTGCATATAAGCAAATTTAGTACTATTAGTATTATTATTATTAATGTTATTGTTATTAATATGACAACTAAAGACGACTCTGAAACATTTAGTGACTTTTATGTCTTCTCCTTTTTCCTCTACTAAAGTGTTAGACACAATTAATTTAGTTTAATTCGGGTTTTTCAAGCATTTTATTTTAAAGCAAATTTTTGTTAAATATTATTTATATCCAACTCTATAACTCGTTTATGCTTGGTCCTACAAGAAAAATGTAAATAACTATTTTGTTGGAAATTTTATCAGCTTTAATTTTGAAAGAAAGATAAAATTTGATAGGAGTAACTGTTTTCGAGATATAAGCAAAAAACCAATAAGAAAACTGTAACTGTTACTGAACAAAAATGTAATTCAGTTTTCAATGTTTGAGACGAAGACAAAAATGCAGCATTTAAAAACGACTCTGAAGACTTCAGTGACTTTTATGTCACCTCCTTTTTCTTCTAATAAAGTATTGAACCCAATAAATTAAGTGTATTTTAAATCACAAGACATTTTCTGTTAAAACACTTTTTTTTAATTATTAATTATTTTCAAACTTATATCTCGCTTATGGTTAGTTCTACATGAAAAATGCAAATAACTATTTTGTAGGAAATTTTATCACCTTTAATTTTAGTGAAAAAGTAAAAATTGAGAGAAGTAACTGTTTTCGAGATATAAGCAAAAAACCAAAAAACTGTTACCTTAATTAAGCGTTTGCATATAAGCAAATTTAGTACTATTAGTATTATTATTATTACTGTTATTGTTATTAATATGACGACTAAAGACGACTCTGAAACATTTAGTGACTTTTATGTCTTCTCCTTTTTCCTCTACTAAAGTGTTAGACACAATTAATTTAGTTTAATTCAAGTTTTTCAAGCATTTTATTTTAAAGCAAATTTTTGTTAAATATTATTTATATCCAACTCTATAACTCGTTTATGCTTGGTCCTACAAGAAAAATGTAAATAACTATTTTGTTGGAAATTTTATCAGCTTTAATTTTGAAAGAAAGATAAAATTTGATAGGAGTAACTGTTTTCGAGATATAAGTAAAAAACCAATAAAAAAAACTGTAACTGTTACTGAACAAAAATGTAATTCAGTTTTCAATGTTTGAGACGAAGACAAAAATGCAGCATTTAAAAACGACTCTGAAGACTTCAGTGACTTTTATGTCACCTCCTTTTTCTTCTAATACAGTATTGGACCCAATAAATTAAGTGTATTTTATAAATCACAAGACATTTTCTGTTAAAACACTTTTTTTTAATTATTAATTATTTTCAAACTTATATCTCGCTTATGGTTAGTTCTACATGAAAAATGCAAATAACTATTTTGTAGGAAATTTTATCACCTTAATTTTGGTGAAAAAGTAAAAATTGATAGGAGTAACTGTTTTCGAGATATAAGCAAAAAACAAAAAAACTGTTACCTTAATTAAGCGCTTGCATATAAGCAAATTTAGTACTACTAGTATTGTTATTATAAATGTTATTGTTATTAATATAACGACTAAAGACAACTCTAAGACTTTAGTGACTTTTATGTCTCCTCCTTTTTTCTCTAGAAAAAATTCGATATTTATGTATGGATACGAAGTTTTCAGTTTCTTTGACGTGAAATTTCTTGTTGCAAAAGGTAATAATTTGCTTTAAAACAACGCTTTATATGGTAATATGTGGTTTTGCATCTGCCCCATAAAAGTTCATTAGTTTCGAATCATAAAATCGTTTGAAATTAACAGTGCTGGTCAAAACTATAACGTAAATTATTTCTTTGAGACGAAATTTAAAGTTTTCATTAAGTTTTATATAAGTTTACTCTATTCTAAGTAAAGGAGTAATCAGGATAAATTGCTTTTATCTAGAGTAATATATAATTTGCAGTTTTCAGCCAGAATAAGACGTTTTTAATCTTTTTAATGTAAGTTTTTGTATTCAAAACAAAGGATCGTCTAAAGTAAGCAGTTTTTGTCCAGACTGAAACGTAATTCGAATTTCTGTGCCTGAATAAGGGGTTTTCAGTTACTTTGATGTAAGGTTTATGTGTGTAACAATGAATTAACGAAAATAATTGGTTTTTATCCAAACTGTGGCATGAATCGTTTTTAAAAGGCGAAATAAGATGTTTTTCCTCTGTACAGTGAAAGTTTACTCGTTTCAAAGCATAGAACCGTTTGAAATTAACAGCTCTCGTTAAGACTATAACGCAAATCTTTTGTTTTGTGCTAAAATAAGACGTTTTTAGTCAGTTTGATATAAGTTTTCTTGTTCAAAGCAAAATATTGTCGAAAATCAACGGTTTTTGTCTAAACTGATACAAAATTCGGTGGTTTGTGTCCGAATACAAAGTTTTCAGATTCTT
>NW_026986637.1:570000-590000 GCF_031307605.1 Tribolium castaneum | reverse complement strand
GCAATCTAAGCCATTTTATAGTTTTTAATATTTAACAAAAATTTGCTTTAAAATAAAATGTTTGAAAAACTGAAATTAAACTAAATTAATTGCGTCTAACACTTTAGTAGAGGAAAAAGGAGGAGACATAAAAGTCACTAAAGTCTTAGAGTTGTCTTTAGTCGTCATATTAATAACAATAACATTTATAATAACAATTCTAGTAGTACTAAATTTGCTTATATGCAAGCGCTTAATTAAGGTAACAGTTTTTTTGTTTTTTGCTTATTTCTCGAAAACAGTTACTCCTATCAATTTTTACTTTTTCACCAAAATTAAAGGTGATAAAATTTCCTACAAAATAGTTATTTGCATTTTTCATGTAGAACTAACCATAAGCGAGATATAAGTTTGAAAATAATTAATAATTAAAAAAAAGTGTTTTAACAGAAAATGTCTTGTGATTTAAAATACACTTAATTTATTGGGTCCAATACTTTATTAGAAGAAAAAGGAAGTGACATAAAAGTCACTGAAGTCTTCAGAGTCGTTTTTAAATGCTGCATTTTTGTCTTAATCTCAAACATTGAAAACTGAATTTCATTTTTGTTCAGTAACAGTTACAGTTTTCTTATTGGTTTTTTGCTTATATCTCGAAAACAGTTCCTCCTATCAAATTTTATCTTTCTTTCAAAATTAAAGCTGATAAAATTTCCAACAAAATAGTTATTTACATTTTTCTTGTAGGACCAAGCATAAACGAGTTATAGAGTTGGATATAAATAATATTTAACAAAAATTTGCTTTAAAATAAAATGCTTGAAAAACCGGAATTAAACTAAATTAATTGTGTCTAACACTTTAGTAGAGGAAAAAGGAGAAGACATAAAAGTTACTAAATGTTTCAGAGTCGTCTTTAGTCGTCATATTAATAACAATAACATTAATAATAATAATACTAATAGTACTAAATTTGCTTATATGCAAACGCTTAATTAAGGTAACAGTTTTTTGGTTTCTTGCTTATATCTCGAAAACAGTTACTCCAATCAATTTTTATCTTTTTTTCAAAATTAAAGCTGATAAAATTTCCTACAAAATAGTTATTTGCATTTTTGTGTAGGACCAACCATAAGCGAGTTATAGAGTTGGATATAAATAATCTTTAACAAAAATTTGCTTTAAAATAAAATGTTTGAAAAACCGAAATTAAACTAAATTAAGACTAACACTTTAGTAGAGGAAAAAGGAGAAGACATAAAAGTCACCAAAATCTTGAGAGTCGTTTTTAGTCGTCATATTAATAACAATAACATTAATATTAATAATACTAATATTATTAAATTTGCTTATACGCAAGCGCTTAATTAAGGTAACAGTTTTTTGGTTTCTTGCTTATATCTCGAAAACAGTTACTCCTATCAATTTTTATCTTTTTACTAAAATTAAAGCTGATAAAATTTCCTACAAAATACTAATTTGCATTTTTCATGTAGGACTAACCATAAGCGAGATATAAGTTTGAAAATAATTAATATTTAAAAAGAAGTGCTTTAACAGAAAATGTCTTGTGATTTAAAATACACTTAATTTAATGGGTCCAATACTTTATTAGAAAAAAAAGGAGGAGACATAAAAGTCACTGAAGTCTTCACAGTCGAACATTGAAAACTGAATTACATTTTTGCTCAGTAACAGTTACAGTTTTCTTATTGGTTTTTTGCTTATATCTCGAAAACAGTTACTCCTATCAATTTTTATCTTTTTTTCAAAATTAAAGCTGATAAAATTTTCTACAAAATAGTTATTCGCATTTTTTTTGTAGGACCAACCGTAAGCGAGTTATAGAGTTGGATATAAATAATCTTTAACAAAAATTTGCTTTAAAATAAAATGTTTGAAAAACCGAAATTAAACTAAATTAATTGTGTCTAACACTTTAGTAGAGGAAAAAGAAGAAGACATAAAAGTCACCAAAGTCTTCAGAGTTGTTTTTAGTACTAAATTTGCTTATATGCAAGCCTTTAATTAAGGTAACAGTTTTTTGGTTTCTTGCTTATATCTCGAAAACAGTTACTCCTATCAATTTTTATCTTTTCACTAAAATTAAAGCTGATAAAATTTCCTACAAAATAGTTATTTGCATTTTTCATGTAGGACTAACCATAAGCGAGATATAAGTTTGAAAATAATTGATATTTAAAAAAAAATGTGCTTTAACAGAAAATGTCTTGTGATTTAAAATACACTTAATTTATTGGGTCCAATACTTTATTAGAAGAAAAAGGAGGTGACAGAAATGTCACTGAAGTTTTTAGAGTTGTTTGTAAATGATGCATTTTCGTCTTCGTCTCAAACATTGAAAACTGAATTATACTTTTGTTCAGTAACTGTAACAGTTTTCACTTTGGTTTTTTGCTTATATCTCGAAAACATTTACTCTTATCAATTTTTATCTTTCTTTCAAAATTAAAGCTGATAAAATTTCCTACAAAATAGTTACATGCATTTCTTTTGTAGGACCTACCGTAAGCGAGTTAAAGGGTTAGATATAAATAACCTTTAACAAAAATTTGCTTTAAAATTAAATGTTTGAAAAACTGAAATTAAACTAAATTAATTGTGTCTAACACTTTAGTAGAGGAAAAAGGAAAAAACATAAAAGTCACTAAAGGTTTCAGAGTCGTCTTTAGTCGTCATATTAATAACAATAACATTAATAATAATAATGCTAATAGTACTATATTTGCTTATATGCAAGCGCTTAATTAAGGTAACAGTTTTTTGGTTTCTTGCTTATATCTCGAAAACAGTTACTCCTATCAATTTTTATCTTTTTACTAAAAATAAAGCTGATAAAATTTCCTACAAAATAGTTATTTGCATTTTTCATGTAGGACTAACCATAAGCGAGATATAAGTTTGATAATAATTAATATTTAAAAAAAAAGTGCTTTAACAGAAAATGCCTTGTGATTTAAAATACAATAAAAACATTTACTATACAAAAGTTATAATCGGTTTTTAATAATAATAATAATAATAATAATAATAATAATAATAATAATAATAATAATAATAATAATAATAATAATAATAATAATAATAATAATAATAATAATAATAATAATAATAATAATAATAATAATAATAATAATAATACTTATAATAATGAATTTCTTTCTAAATTGAAGCTTAGTTTTTCTAAGGAAAAATGAAGCTTATTTTGTGTTATCTGAGCGTTTTCTCATTTCTATGCAAGAGATCATCTGTTATCTGTTTTTAGGCAAGAAATTGTCTAAAATTAAAATCTCATTTTAAAACTGGTATAAAAACATTTACTATACAAAAGTTATAGTCGGTTTTTAATAATAATAATATTAATAATTATTTTAATATTAATTTAGTTTAATTTCGGTTTTTCAAACATTTTATTTTATATCAAATTTTTGTTAAAGATTATTTATATCCAACTCTATAACTCGCTTATGGTTGGTCCTACAAAAAAAATGCAAAAAACTATTTTGTAAAAAATTTTATCAGCTTTAATTTTGAAGGAAAGATAAAAATTGATAGGAGTAACTGTTTTCGAGATATAAGCAAAAAACCAAAGTGAAAACTGTAACAGTTACTAAACAAAAATGTAATTCAGTATTTAATGTTTAAGACGAAGACGAAAATGCAGCATTTACTGTCACCTCCTTTTTCTTCTAATTAAGTATTGGACCCAATAAATTAAGTGTATTTTAGATCACAAAACATTTTCTGTTAAAGCACATTTTTTTTAATTATTAATTATTTTCAAACTTATATCTTGCCTATGGTTCTACATGAAAAATGCAAATAACGATTTTGAAGGAAATTTTATCAGCTTTAATTTTGGTGAAAAGGTAAAAATTGATAGGAGTAACTGTTTTCGAGATATAAGCAAACAACCAAAAAACTGTTACCTTAATTAAGCGCTTGCATATAAGCAAATTTAGTACTAATAGTATTGTTATTATTAATGTTATTGTTATTAATATGACGACTAAAGACGATTCTGAAGACTTTAGTGACTTTTATGTCTCCTCCTTTTTCCTCTACTAAAGTGTTAGACACAATTAATTTAGTTTAATTTCGGTTTTTCAAACATTTTATTTTAAAGCAAATTTTTGTTAAATATTAAAAACTATAAAATGGCTTAGATTGCCTAAAAACACAGATCACACATTATCTTTTGCATAGAAATGAGAAAACGCTCATGTAACACACAAAATAAGCTCCATTTTTCCTTATTAAAAGTATTATTTCTTATTATTACTTATGTTACTATTACTATTATTATTATTATTATTATTATTATTATTATTGTTATTATTATTATTATTATAATTATTATTATTATTATTATTATTACTATTATTTTTATTATTATTATTACTATTATTATTATTATTATTATTATTAATATTATTATTATTAAAAACCGATTATAACTTATGTATAGTAAATGTTTTTATACCAGTTTTAAAATGAGTTATTAATTTTAGACAATTTCTAGCCTAAAAACACAGATCACAGATGATCTCTTGCATAGAAATGAGAAAACGCTCAGATAACACAAAATAAGCACCATTTTTGCTTAGAAAACTAAGCTTACTTTTATTACTATTATTATTATTATTATTATTATTATTATTATTATTATTATTATTATTATTACTATTATTATTATTATTATTATTATTATTATTATTATTATTATTATTATTGTTATTATTATTATTATTATTAAAAAATTATATTAAACAGACAGAAAACGTCGTATTCTGACACAAAAAACGAATTACGTTATAGACTTGACGAGAACGGCGTATCTCGGACTCTTATAGGACTCTTATAGGATCAAAAAGTATCAGTTTGGATTAAAACAAATTATTTTTGTTGACTCTCAGTCTGAATTGTTCATCAGTTCAAACAAAAAAGGCTTATTTTAGACGATCTTTTGCTTTGAACATGAAAACATACATCGAACAGACTAAAAACGTATTAATCTGGCATAAAAGAGCAATTTATGTATCACTTTGGATAAAGGCAGCTAATCCTATTCGTTTCATTGCTTAAAATAGACAAAATTGTTAATAAATCAAACAAAAACGCTGTATTCTAGCACAAAATACTAATTACATTATAGTTTCGACGAGAATAGCTTATTTGGAATGATTCTATGCTTCCAAACGAGTAAATTTTTATTAAACAGACGCCAAACATCATGTTTTGTCCTATAAAGACATTTTATATTGCAGTTTGTATTAAAACAAAATATTTTCGTTGATTCTTTGTTAGAAGCAGCAAACCTAACATTAAAGAATCTGAAAACTTTGTATTCGGACACAAACCACCGAATTTTGTATCAGTTTAGACAAAAACGGTTGATTTTCGACAATATTTTGCTTTGAACAAGAAAACTTATATCAAACTGACTAAAAACGTCTTATTTTAGTACAAAACAAAAGATTTGCGTTATAGTCTTAACGAGAGCTGTTAATTTCAAACGGTTCTATGCTTTGAAACGAGTAAACTTTCACTGTACAGAGGAAAAACATCTTATTTCGCCTTTTAAAAACTATTCATGCCACAGTTTGGATAAAAACCAATTATTTTCGTTAATTCATTGTTACAAACATGAAACCTTACATCAAAGTAACTGAAAACCCCTTATTCAGGCACAGAAATTGGAATTACGCTTCAGTCTGGACAAAAACTGCTTACTTTAGACGATCCTTTGTTTTGAATACAAAAACTTACATTAAAAAGATTAAAAACGTCTTATTCTGGCTGAAAACTGCAAATTATATATTACTCTAGATAAAAGCAATTTATCCTGATTACTCCTTTACTTAGAATAGAGTAAACTTGTATAAAACTTAATGAAAACTTTAAATTTCGTCTCAAAGAAATAATTTACGTTATAGTTTTGAACAGCACTGTTTATTTCAAACGATTTTATGATTCGAAACTAATGAACTTTTATGGGGCAGATGCAAAACCACATATTACCATATAAAGCGTTGTTTTAAAGCAAATTATTACCTTTTGCAACAAGAAATTTCACGTCAAAGAAACTGAAAACATCGTATCCATGCACAAATATCGAATTACGTATCAGTTTAGGCAAATACAGCTTATTTTAAACGATTCCTTGCTATAAACAAGAAAAATTTTATCAAACATATTGAAAATGTCTTATTCTCGAAAATAAGAGCAAATTATGTATCAGTTTTACAAAAGCGGATTACTCTGTTTGATTCTATGCTTAGAGTAGAGTAAACTACTATAAAACGTAATGAAAACTCTATATTCAAGCTCAAAAGAACAAATTACGTTATAGTTTTGACAAAAAAAAATTATTTCGGACGACTACATACTTCGAAGTAAGCAAACTTTAATTGAACAAGTGCAAAAGCTAATACTTTGCTTTAAAATAACGATTTATGTGGTAATATAGTATTTTGCATCTGTCCTATAAAAGTTTACTTGTTTCGCTCTATTGAATCATTCGAAATAAATTATTTTGACACAACAACAACGTCAGTCTGTCAGTCAGTCATATAAGTTTTCTTGTTCAAAGCAAAATACTGTCGAAAATCAACCGTTTTTGTCTAAACTAATACAAAATTCGGTGGTTTGTGTCCGAATACAAAGTTTTCAGATTCTTTAATGTTAAGTTTGCTGCTTCTAACAAAGAATCAACGAAAATATTTTGTTTTAATACAAACTGCAATATAAAATGTCATTATAGGACAAAACATGATGTTTGGCATCTGTTTAATAAAAATTTACTCGTTTGGAAGCATAGAATCATTCCAAATAAGCTATTCTTGTCGAAACTATAATGTAATTAGTATTTTGTGCTAGAATACAGCGTTTTTGTTAGATTTATTAACAATTTTGTCTATTTTAAGCAATTAAACGAATAGGATTAGCTGCCTTTATCCAAAGTGATACATAAATTGCTCTTTTATGCCAGATTAATACGTTTTTAGTCTGTTCGATGTAAGTTTTCTTGTTCAAAGCAAAAGATCGTCTAAAATAAGCCGTTTTTGTTTGAACTGATAAACAATTCAGACTGAGACTCAACAAAAATAATTTGTTTTAATCCAAACTGATACTTTTTGACCCTATAAGAGTCCTATAAGAGTCCGAGATACGCCGCTCTCGTCAAGTCTATAACGTAATTCGTTTTTTTGTGTCAGAATACGACGTTTTCTGTCTGTTTAATATAAGTTATTAATAATAATAATAATAATAATAATAAAAATAATAATAATAGTAATAATAATAATAATAATGAAAATAATAATAGTAATAAAAGTAAGCTTAGTTTTCTAAGCAAAGATGAAGCTTATTTTGTGTGTTATATGAGCGTTTTCTCATTTCTAAGCAAGAGATCATCTGTGATCTGTGTTTTTAGGCAAGAAATTGAATAAAATTAATAACTCATTTTAAAACTGGTATAAAAACATTTACTATACAAAAGTTAATAATAATAATAATAATAATAATGATAATAATAATAATAATAATAATAATGATAATAATACTTATAATAATGAATTTCTTTCTAAATTAAAGCTTAGTTTTTCTAAGCAAAAATGATGCTTATTTTGTGTTATCTGAGCGTTTTCTCATTTCTATGCAAGAGATCATCTGTGATCTGTGTTTTTAGGCTAGAAATTGTCTAAAATTAATAACTTATTTTAAAACTGGTATAAAAACATTTACTATACAAAAGTTATAATCGGTTTTTAATAATAATAATATTAATAATAATAATAATAATAATAATAATAATAATAATAATAATAATAATAATAATAGTAATAATAATAATAATAATAATAGTAATAGTAACATAAGTAATAATACTAATAATACTTTTAATAAGAAAAAATAGAGCTTATTTTGTGTGTTACATGAGCGTTTTCTCATTTCTATGCAAAAGATCATGTGTGATCTGTGTTTTTAGGCAATCTAAGCCATTTTATAGTTTTTAATATTTAACAAAAATTTGCTTTAAAATAAAATGTTTGAAAAACCGAAATTAAACTAAAATAATTGTGTCTAACACTTTAGTAGAGGAAAAAGGAGGAGACATAAAAGTCACTAAAGTCTTCAGAATCGTCTTTAGTCGTCATATTAATAACAATAACATTAATAATAACAATACTATTAGTACTAAATTTGCTTATATGCAAGCGCTTAATTAAGGTAACAGTTTTTTTGTTGTTTGCTTATATCTCGAAAACAGTTACTCCTATCAGTTTTTAACTTTTCACCAAAATTAAAGCTGATAAAATTTCCTTCAAAATCGTTATTTGCATTTTTCATGTAGAACTAACCATAAGCAAGATATAAGTTTAAAAATAATTAATAATTAAAAAAAATGTGCTTTAACAGAAAATGTCTTGTGATTTAAAATACACTTAATTTATTGGGTCCAATACTTAATTAGAAGAAATAGGAGGTGACAGTAAATGCTGCATTTTCGTTTTCGTCTCAAACATTAAATACTAAATTACATTTTTGTTTAGTAACTGTTACAGTTTTCACTTTGGTTTTTTGCTTATATCTCGAAAACAGTTACTTCTATCAATTTTTATCTTTCCTTCAAAATTAAAGCTGATAAAATTTTTTCAAAATAGTTTTTTGCATTTTTTTGTAGGACCAACTATAAGCGAGTTATAGAGTTGGATATAAATAATCTTTAACAAAAATTTGATATAAAACAAAATGTTTGAAAAACCGAAATTAAACTAAATTAATATTAAAATAATTAGTAATATTATTATTATTAAAAACCGACTATAACTTTTGTATAGTAAATGTTTTTATACCAGTTTTAAAATGAGTTTTTAATTTTAGACAATTTCTTGCCTAAAAACACAGATCACAGATGATCTCTTGCATCGAAATGAGAAAACGCTCAGATAACACAAAATAAGCTTCATTTTTCCTTAGAAAAACTAAGCTTTAATTTAGAAAGAAATTCATTATTATAAGTATTATTATTATTATTATTATTATTATTATTATTATTATTACTTTTATTACTATTATTATTATTATTATTATTAAAAACCGATTATAACTTTTGTATAGTAAATGTTTTTTTTTAAATCACAAGGCATTTTCTCTTAAAGCACTTTTTTTTTAAATATTAATTATTATCAAACTTATATCTCGCTTAATGCAAATAACTATTTTGTAGGAAATTTTATCAGCTTTAATTTTAGTAAAAAGATAAAAATTGATAGGAGTAACTGTTTTCGAGATATAAGCAAGAAACCAAAAAACTGTTACCTTAATAAAGCGCTTGCATATAAGCAAATTTAGTACTATTAGTATTATTATTATTAATGTTATTGTTATTAATATGACGACTAAAAACGACTCTCAAGACTTTGGTGACTTTTATGTCTTCTCCTTTTTCCTATACTAAAGTGTTAGACTCAATTAATTTAGTTTAATTTCGGTTTTTCAAACATTTTATTTTAAAGCAAATTTTTGTTGAAGATTATTTATATCCAACTCTATAACTCGCTTATGGTTGGTCTTACAAAAGAAATGCAAATAACTATTTTGTAGGAAATTTTATCAGCTTTAATTTTAGTAAAAAGATAAAAATTGATAGGAGTAACTGTTTTCGAGATATAAGCAAGAAACCAAAACACTGTTACCTTAATTAAGCGTTTGCATATAGGCAAATTTAGTACTATTAGTATTATTATCATTAATGTTATTGTTATTAATATGACGACTAAAGACGACTCTAAAACCTTTAGTGACTTTTATGTCTTTTTCTTTTTCCTCTACTAAAGTGTTAGACACAATTAAATTAGTTTAATTTCAGTTTTTCAAACATTTTATTTTAAAGCAAATTTTTGTTAAATATTATTTATATCCAACTCTATAACTCGCTTATGGTTGGTCCTACATGAAAAATGCAAATAACGATTTTGTAGGAAATTTTATCAGCTTTAATTTTGAAATAAAGATAAAAATTGATAGGAGTAACAGTTTTCGAGATATAAGCAAAAAACCAATAAGAAAACTGTAACTGTTACTGAACAAAAATGTAATTCAGTTTTCAATGTTTGAGACGAAGACGAAAATGCAGCATTTAAAATCGACTCTGAAGACTTCAGTGACTTTTATGTCACCTCCTTTTTCTTCTAATAAACTATTGGACCCAATAAATTAAGTGTATTTTAAATCACAAGACATTTTCTGTTAAAACACTTTTTTTTTAAATATTAATTATTTTCAAACTTATATCTCGCTTATGGTTAGTCCTACATGAAAAATGCAAATTACTATTTTGTAGGAAATTTTATCAGCTTTAATTTTAGTAAAAAGATAAAAATTGATAGGGGTAATTGTTTTTGAGATATAAGCAAGAAACCAAAAAACTGTTACCTTAATTAAGCGCTTGCATATAAGCAAATTTAGTACTAAAATCAACTCTGAAGACTTTGGTGACTTTATGTCTTCTCCTTTTTCCTCTACTAAAGTGTTAGACCCAATTAATTTAGTTTAATATCGGTTTTTCAAACATTTTATTTTAAAGCAAATTTTTGTTAAAGATTATTTATATCCAACTCTATAACTCGCTTATGGTTGGTCCTACAAGAAAAATGCTAATAACGATTTTGTAGGAAATTTTATCAGCTTTAATTTTGAAAGAAAGATAAAAATTGATAGGAGTAACAGTTTTCAAGATATAAGCAAAAAACCAATAAGAAAACTGTAACTGTTACTGAACAAAAATGTAATTCAGTTTTCAATGTTTGAGACGAAGACGAAAATGTAGCATTTAAAATCGACTCTAAAGACTTCAGTAACTTTTATGTCACCTCCTTTTTCTTCTAATAAAGTATTGGACCCAATAAATTAAGTGTATTTTAAATCACAAGACATTTTCTGTTAAAGCACTTTTTTTTAAATATTAGTTATTTTCAAACTTATATCTCGCTTATGGTTAGTCCTACATGAAAAATGCAAATTACTATTTTGTAGGAAATTTTATCAGTTTTAATTTTAGTAAAAAGATAAAAATTGATAGGAGTAACTGTTTTCGAGATATAAGCAAGAAACCAAAAAACTGTTAACTTAATTAAGCGTTTGCATATAAGCAAATTTAGTACTATTAGTATTATTATTAATGTTATTGTTATTAATATGACGATTAAAGACGACTCTGAAACCTTTAGTGACTTTTATGTTTTCTTCTTTTTTCTCTACTAAAGTGTTAGACACAATTAATTTAGTTTAATTTCAGTATTTCAAACATTTTATTTTAAAGCAAATTTTTGTTAAATATTATTTATATCCATCTCTATAACTCGCTTATGCTTGGTCCTACAAGAAAAATGCAAATAACTATTTTGTAGGAAATTTTATCAGCTTTAATTTTAGTAAAAAGATAAAAATTGATAGGAGTAATTGTTTTCGAGAAATTAGCAAGAAACCAAAAAACTGTTACCTTAATAAAGCGCTTGCATATAAGCAAATTTAGTACTATTAGTATTATTATTATTAATGTTATTGTTATTACAATGACGACTAAAAACGACTCTGAAGACTTTGGTGACTTTTATGTCTTCTCTTTTTTCCTATACTAAAGTGTTAGACTCAATTAATTTAGTTTAATTTCGGTTTTTCAAACATTTTATTTTAAAGCAAATTTTTGTTGAAGATTATTTATATCCAACTCTATAACTCGCTTATGGTTAGTCTTACAAAAGAAATGCAAATAACTATTTTGTAGGAAATTTTATCAGCTTTAATTTTAGTAAAAAATAAAAATTGATAGGAGTAACTGTTTTCGAGATATAATCAAGAAACCAAAAAACTGTTACCTTAATTAAGCGCTTGCATATAAGCAAATTTAGTACTAAAAACAACTCTGAAGACTTTGGTGACTTTATATCTTCTCCTTTTTCCTCTACTAAAGTGTTAGACCCAATTAATTTAGTTTAATATCGGTTTTTCAAACATTTTATTTTAAAGCAAATTTTTGTTAAAGATTATTTATATCCAACTCTATAACTCGCTTATGGTTGGTCCTACAAGAAAAATGCAAATAAAGATTTTGTTGGAAATTTTATCAGCTTTAATTTTGAAAGAAAGATAAAAATTAATAGGAGTAACAGTTTTCGCGATATAAGCAAAAAACCAATAAGAAAACTGTAACTGTTACTGAACAAAAATGTAATTCAGTTTTCAATGTTTGAGACGAAGACGAAAATGCAGCATTTAAAATCGACTCTGAAGACTTCAGTGACTTTTATGTCACCTTCTTTTTCTTCTAATAAAGTATTGGACCCAATAAATTAAGTGTATTTTAAATCACAAGACATTTTCTGTTAAAGCACTTTTTTTTAAATATTAGTTATTTTCAAACTTATATCTCGCTTATGGTTAGTCCTACATGAAAAATGCAAATTACTATTTTGTAGAAAATTTTATCAGCTTTAATTTTAGTAAAAAGATAAAAATTGATAGTAGTAACTGTTTTCGAGATATAAGCAAGAAACCAAAAAACTGTTAACTTAATTAAGCGTTTGCATATAAGCAAATTTAGTACTATTAGTATTATTATTATTAATGTTATTGTTATTAATATGACGATTAAAGACGACTCTGAAACCTTTAGTGACTTTTATGTCTTCTTCTTTTTCCTCTACTAAAGTGTTAGACACAATAAATTTAGTTTAATTTCAGTATTTCAAACATTTTATTTTAAAGCAAATTTTTGTTAAATATTATTTATATCCATCTCTATAACTCGCTTATGCTTGGTCCTACAAGAAAAATGCAAATAACTATTTTGTTGGAAATTTAATCAGCTTTAATTTTGAAAAAAAGATAAAATTTGATAGGAGTAACTGTTTTCGAGATATAAGCAAAAAACCAATAAGAAAACTGTAACTGTTACTGAACAAAAATGTAACTCAGTTTTCAATGTTTGAGACGAAGACAAAAATGCAGCAATTAAAAACGACTCTAAAGACTTCAGTGACTTTTATGTCACCTCCTTTTTCTTCTAATAAAGTATTAAACCCAATAAATTAAGTGTATTTTAAATCACAAGACATTTTCTGTTAAAACACTTTTTTTTAATTATTAATTATTTTCAAACTTATATCTCGCTTATGGTTAGTTCTACATGAAAAATGCAAATAACTATTTTGTAGGAAATTTTATCACCTTTAATTTTGGTGAAAAAGTAAAAATTGATAGGAGTAACTGTTTTCGAGATATAAGCAAAAAACAAAAAAACTGTTACCTTAATAAAGCGCTTGCATATAAGCAAATTTAGTACTACTAGTATTGTTATTATAAATGTTATTGTTATTAATATGACGACTAAAGACAACTCTAAGACTTTAGTGACTTTTATGTCTCCTCCTTTTTCCTCTACTAAAGTGTTAGACACAATTAATTTAGTTTAATTTCAGTTTTTCAAACATTTTATATTAAAGCAAATATTTGTTAAATATTAAAAACTATAAAATGGCTTAGATTGCCTAAAAACACAGATCACACATGATCTTTTGCATAGAAATGAGAAAACGCTCATGTAACACACAAAATAAGCTCCATTTTTCCTTATTAAAAGTATTATTATTATTATTACTTATGTTACTATTACTATTATTATTATTATTATTATTATTATTATTATTATTATTATTATTACTATTATTTTTATTATTATTATTACTATTATTATTATTATTATTATTATTATTATTATTATTATTATTAATATAATTATTATTAAAAACCGATTATAACTTTTGTATAGTAAATGTTTTTATACCAGTTTTAAAATGAGTTATTAATTTTAAACAATTTCTTGTCTAAAAACACAGATCACAGATGATCTCTTGCATAGAAATGAGAAAACGCTCAGATAACACAAAATAAGCATCATTTTTGCTTAGAAAAATTAAGCTTTAATTTAGAAAGAAATTCATTATTATAAGTATTATTATCATTATTATTATTATTATTATAATAATAATAATAATAATTATTATTATTATTATTATTATTATTATTATTATTATTATTATTATTATTATTATTATCATTATTATTATTATTATTAACTTTTGTATAGTAAATGTTTTTATACCAGTTTTAAAATGAGTTATTAATTTTATTCAATTTCTTGCCTAAAAACACAGATCACAGATGATCTCTTTTGCATAGAAATGAGAAAACGCTCATATAACACAAAATAAGCTTCATTTTTGCTTAGAAAACTAAGCTTACTTTTATTACTATTATTATTATTTTTATTATTATTATTATTAATGTTATTATTACTATTATTATTGTTATTATTACTATTATTATTATTATTATTATTATTATTATTATTATTATTATTATTATTATTATTATTATTAACTTTTGTATAGTAAATGTTTTTATACCAGTTTTAAAATGAGTTATTAATTTTATTCAATTTCTTGTCTAAAAACACAGATTACAGATGATCTCTTTTGCATAGAAATGAGAAAACGCACATATAACACACAAAATAAGCTTCATTTTTGCTTAGAAAACTAAACTTACTTTTATTACTATTATTATTTTTATTATTATTATTATTATTATTATTATTATTATTTATTACTATTATTATTATTATTATTATTATTATTATTATTATTATTATTATTATTATTGTTATTATTATTATTATTATTAAAAAATTATATTAAACAGACAGAAAACGTCGTATTCTGACACAAAAAAACGAATTACGTTATAGACTTGACGAGAACGGCGTTTCTCGGACTCTTATAGGACTCTTATAGGGTCAAAAAGTATCAGTTTGGATTAAAACAAATTATTTTTGTTGACTCTCAGTCTGAATTGTTCATCAGTTCAAACAAAAACGGCTTATTTTAGACGATCTTTTGCTTTGAACATGAAAACATACATCGAACAGACTAAAAACGTATTAATCTGGCATAAAAGAACAATTTATGTATCACTTTGGATAAAGGCAGCTAATCCTATTCGTTTCATTGCTTAAAATAGACAAAATTGTTAATAAATCAAACAAAAACGCTGTATTCTAGCACAAAATACTAATTACATTATAGTTTCGACGAGAATAGCTTATTTGGAATGATTCTATGCTTCCAAACGAGTAAATTTTTATTAAACAGACGCCAAACATCATGTTTTGTCCTATAAAGACATTTTATATTGCAGTTTGTATTAGAACAAAATATTTTCGTTGATTCTTTGTTAGAAGCAGCAAACCTAACATTAAAGAATCTGAAAACTTTGTATTCGGACACAAACCACCGAATTTTGTATCAGTTTAGACAAAAACGGTAGATTTTCGACAATATTTTGCTTTCAACAAGAAAACTTACATCAAACTGACTAAAAACGTCTTATTTTAGTACAAAACAAAAGATTTGCGTTATAGTCTTAACGAGAGCTGTTAATTTCAAACGGTTCTATGCTTTGAAACGAGTAAACTTTCACTGTACAGAGGAAAAACATCTTATTTCGCCTTTTAAAAACGATTCATGCCACAGTTTGGATAAAAACCAATTATTTTCGTTAATTCAAGAAATAATTTACGTTATAGTTTTGACCAGAACTCTTAATTTCAAACGATTTTATGCCCCCAAACGAGAAAACTTTCACTAAACAGAAGCCAAACGTCTTAGTTCGTATTATAAAAGCGACTTATGTTACAGTTTAAACAAAAACAAATTATTTTCGTTGTTGTTGTGTCAAAATAATTTATTTCAAATGATTCAATGAAGCGAAACGAGTAAACTTTTATAGGACAGATGCAAAATACCATATTACCACATAAATTGTTATTTTAAAGCAAAGTATTAGCTTTGTACTTGTTCAATTAAAGTTTGCTTACTTCGAAGTATGTAATCGTCCGAAATATTTTTTTTTAGTCAAAACTATAACGTAATTTGTTCTTTTGAGCTTGAATATAGAGTTTTTATTACGTTTTATAGTAGTTTACTCTACTCTAAGCATAGAATCAAACAGAGTAATCCGCTTTTGTTAAAACTGATACATAATTTGCTCTTATTTTCGAGAATAAGACGTTTTCAATATGCTTGATAAAATTTTTCTTGTTTATAGCAAGGAATCGTTTAAAATAAGCTGTATTTGCTTAAACTGATACGTAATTCGATATTTATGTATGGATACGAAGTTTTCAGTTTCTTTGACGTAAAATTTCTTGTTGCAAAAGGTAATAATTTGCTTTAAAACAACGCTTTATATGGTAATATGTGGTTTTGCATCTGCCCCATAAAAGTTCATTAGTTTCGAATCATAAAATCGTTTGAAATAAACAGTGCTGGTCAAAACTATAACGTAAATTATTTCTTTGAGACGAAATTTAAAGTTTTCATTAAGTTTTATACAAGTTTACTCTATTCTAAGTAAAGGAGTAATCAGGATAAATTTCTTTTATCTAGAGTAATATATAATTTGCAGTTTTCAGCCAGAATAAGACGTTTTTAATCTTTTTAATGTAAGTTTTTGTATTCAAAACAAAGGATCGTCTAAAGTTAGCAGTTTTTGTCCAGACTGAAACGTAATTCGAATTTCTGTGCTTGAATAAGGGGTTTTCAGTTACTTTGATATAAGGTTTCATGTTTGTAACAATGAATTAACGAAAATAATTGGTTTTTATCCAAACTGTGGCATGAATCGTTTTTAAAAGGCGAAATAAGATGTTTTTCCTCTGTACAGTAAAAGTTTACTCGTTTCAAAGCATAGAACCGTTTGAAATTAACAGCTCTCGTTAAGACTATAACGCAAATCTTTTGTTTTGTGTTAAAATAAGACGTTTTTAGTCAGTTTGATATAAGTTTTCTTGTTCAAAGCAAAATATTGTCGAAAATCAACGGTTTTTGTCTAAACTGATACAAAATTCGGTGGTTTGTGTCCGAATACAAAGTTTTCAGATTCTTTAATGTTAGGTTTGCTGCTTCTAACAAAGAATCAACGAAAATATTTTGTTTTAATACAAACTGCAATATAAAATGTCTTTATAGGACAAATCATGATGTTTGGCATCTGTTTAATAAAAATTTACTCGTTTGGAAGCATGAATCATTCCAAATAAGCTATTCTCGTCGAAACTATAATGTAATATAGTTTATGAGAGTGCGTATGAGAGTGCAGTCGTGTCTCTGCGTGCTCTTGCCTTTGGGATTCATTTTCAGTGGTTGATTCTTGGTGTTGATTGTTGAATTTGATATCTGGGTGTATGTGGTTGTTGTTGTTTCCTCTGGAAATTACTATTTTTGCGATTTCGGTAAGTTATTCTTGTTTAATTCGTTAATATCCGTCATTAGATACGCATAATTATATCTTATCGCGGCAGTATAAGATAGCGCTCGCCCCTCTATAGCAGCAGCAGCTGGTATCGCGGCGGCGCGGCGCAGTGAAAATTTAGTATTTATCGCTCTGTCGCAGAGTGAGCGTCTGGTGTCCAAATTTTGTCTACATTAATTTCATTAATTTCAGTTTAAATCACTAAATTTAATGGCTGAATTTAATTGCTGCCACTGTTTTAAAAGCGTAAGTCGTGATACACCTATCGTGGTGTGTGACGGCTGTTCGCTAAATATTCACTGTCGTTGCCTCAAAATAAGCGAAAATGAAATCGCCTTTATTTCTCAGTCTCGCTCTCCAAATATCAAACTGTTTTGTAATAGATGCAACGTAACTATCACAGCAATTTCAGAAATTAAAAAACTCGTAAATGACATAAAATCATCATTTGATGAGCGTCTTAGCAAACTCGAATCTCTTATTATTAATAACAATACGTCTCAAGCTATAAACCGCGAAGAAATTATCGCCGAATCTGTAGACAGGTCGGCTCGTGCGTGCAATGTTATTATGTACAATGTTAAACCTGTCGCTAATAGACAAGACGTGGATGTGGTAAATGATGTCCTCGAGGTCATTGATCCATCACTTGTGATTGGTCCGGAAAATGTTTTTCGCGTAGGAAAAACCGTCGGTGATAAACCTCGCTTATTAAAATTGCAATTTAAAACTCAACAAATGGCACGTCTATGCTTGAAGAAAAAATCGTCTTTGCTGCAGCACCCACAATTTGCTCACATTACTATTAGTGATGATAAAACCCCGGGTCAACTAAAGCATTTAAACAATTTGCGTGATGAATTAAAGCGAAGACTTGATGTTGGCGAAAAGGACTTGACAATTAAATACGTTAACCACGTACCAAAAATTATTTCACATCAAAAAAACTAAATATTTACCCTTGTTCAATGGCTCTTCTGTATACGAATATCGCATCTTTATCTTCAAAATTTAATGATTTGTTATTAGAAGTAACTGAATTTAGACCTTCTATTATCGCACTCACGGAGACTTGGCTTAATCGGTCCATCTCTGATGATGCTGTACACATTGAAAATTACTCTATTTACAGAGATGATCGCCTATCTCAAAAAGGTGGCGGTGTGTGTTTTTATGTAGATAAAATTAAAATTTCAAAATTTTTTAAAATTACTCAAATTTGCATATCTGTTAAACCTTATGATTCTCTATGGTTAAAATTTGAAGGAAATGAACAAACCTTTGTTATAGCATGTATTTACAGACCACCAACAGGAGCGTCTTTTAACAATCACGAAAATGATAAAAATCTATTTAATACCATACAATCAACTATTAATCAGTATCCTAACTTAATTATCATGGGAGATTTCAATTTTCCATGTATAGACTGGTCTGCTAAAAACACAACAGGTCAAACAATCATCGAAAAACAATTTTCTGAATTGCTCTTGGAGAATAATTTGTCACAAATAGTCACTGAACCTACACGATTTAGATCCCAACAACGTCCTTCATTACTTGATTTGGTAATTTTGTCTGACGTTAACCTTGTATCGTCTTTAAACGTTTCGAATCCTGTAGGTACATCTGATCATTCAAAAATCGAAATTGAGTTACAAATTATGATATATTCAGAGCCAAATGCAAGAATTAAAACAACATCAATTGTTGACTACACTCGCATAGACGAAAGTCTCTTGACTTACGACTGGAATGGTTTAGATTCACTAAATGCGGAAGAACAATGGAAACATTTTAAATCGATTTTACAAACTTGCATTACAACAAATTCCAGACTGTTTACAAACCGACTGAGAAAAGATAAACCGTGGATAAATCAACACATGCTTGACAAAATAAAATACAAAGCTAAATTATGGAAAAAATTTAAAAGGAAGCCTACTGAAGATAATTTTTCTGCTTATAAAAGATTTTCTAACCAACTAAAATCTGATTTACAAATAGCCAGGTGTAATTATGAAAATTCTATATTAAATAAACCAAAACTATTTTATTCCCATGTACGTAAATTTATCTCTAGTCGTGTGTCGGTCCCTTTAGTACGAAATGCTTCAGGTCTACTCTGCTCCGATCATACAGAAACTGCAAACACTTTAGCGGACAGTTTTGCTGCTACCTATAATTTAAACATTAATAATAATATACCGTCATTTATGCCTACAAGTACATTTAGTGGGTTGTCTTATATTAATTTTACTCCGGATCTGGTAAAAAGCCAACTCTGTGCCATTAAATTAAATACAGCTCCAGGTCCGGATCAGATACCTCCCAAACTCCTGAGAACTTGTGCTGCTTCGTTGTCGGGCCCACTTGCCAAAATGATGACAAAATCATTCTTACAAGGCACTTTGCCCTACGAGTGGTTGCAAGCAACAATCACGCCTTTGTACAAGTCAGGAGATAAACTTGATCCTGCTAACTATAGACCTGTAAGTCTCACGTCGACATGCTGTAAAATTATGGAAAAAGTTATAGTCAAGGAACTATTAACTTACATGAGAAAAAATAATTTAATACCTGAGCATCAGCACGGCTTTTTACCAGGTAGGTCAGTTGTCACA